>NW_026867602.1:490625-545625 GCF_020745735.1 Hemiscyllium ocellatum
GAGAATGTGTGTGTGAGTGTGTGTGTGTGTGGACGTGTGTGTGGATGTGTGAGAATGTGTGTGTGTTTGTGTGTAGGACTTGGCACCCAGATATCAGAGCTGAAAATGTGTTGCTGGAAAAGCGCAGCAGGTCAGGCAGCATCCAAGGAGCAGGAGAATCGATGTTTTGGGCGTGAGCCCATCTTCAGGAATGAGGAGAGTGTGCTCATGCCCGAAACGTTGACTCTCCTGCTCCTTGGATGCTGCCTGACCTGCTGCGCTTTTCCAGCAACATATTTTCAGCTCTGACCTCCAGCATCTGCAGTCCTCACTTTCCAACCCGAGAGTAGGCCCTGACAGCTCAGTGCGAGTTCTGACAGCACTGTCACTCACCAGGGAACCATTCCCCCTACACAGCGATTTCAAAATCGCCGCATCGAGTCAGACGTTTCCAGACCACAAACCGTCCACCGTCCACCAGCACGCCTCCCTCCAAACCCCAGGTCTGTCCCTGTATAACACTGTGGTACAGTGCTGGTGGGGACCGGTCTGTCCCTGTATAACACTGGGGTACAGTACTGGTGGGGGACTGGTCTGTCACTGTATACCACTGCGGTACTGTACTGGTGGGGACGGGTCTGTCACTGTATAACACTGGGGTACAGTACTGGTGGGGGACTGGTCTGTCACTGTATACCACTGCGGTACAGTACTGGTGGGGACGGGTCTGTCACTGTATAACACTGGGGTACAGTACTGGTGGGGGACAGGTCTGTCCCTGTATAACACTGGGGTACAGTACTGGTGGGGATGGGTCTGTCAATGTATAACACTGGGATACAGTACTGGTGGGGACCGGTCTGTCCCTGTATAACACTGGGGTACAGTACTGGTGGGGACGGGTCTGTCAATGTATAACACTGGGGTACAGTACTGGTGGGGACCGTTCTGTCCCTGTATAACACTGGGGTACAGTACTGGTGGGGGACAGGTCTGTCCCTGTATAACACTGGGGTACAGTACTGGTGGGGACCAGTCTGTCCCTGTATAACACTGGGGTACAGTACTGGTGGGGACAGGTCTGTCACTGTATAACACTGTGGTACAGTACTGGTGGGGACAGGTCTGTCCCTGTATAACACTGGGGTACAGTACTGGTGGGGACAGGTCTGTCACTGTATAACACTGGGGTACAGTACTGGTGGGGCCAGGTCTGTCCCTGTATAACACTGGGGTACAGTACTGGTGGGGACAGTTCTGTCCCTGTATAACACTGGGGTAAAGTACTGGTGGGGACAGGTCTGTCCCTGTATAACACTGGGGTACAGTACTGGTGGGGACAGGTCTGTCATTGTATAACACTGCGGTACAGTACTGGTGGGGACAGGTCTGTCACTGTATAACACTGAGGTACAGTACTGGTGGGGACAGGTCTGTCCCTGTATAACACTGAGAGACAGTACTGGTGGGGACAGGTCTGTCCCTGTATAACACTGGGGTACAGTACTGATGGGGACAGGTCTGTCACTGTATAACACTGGGGTACAGTACTGGGGGGGATGGGTCTGTCACTGTATAACGCAGGGGTACAGTACTGGTGGGGGACAGGTCTGTCCCTGTATAACACTGGGGTACAGTACTGGTGGGGACGGGTCTGTCACTGTATAACACTGGGGTACAGTACTGGTGGGGACAAGTCTGTCCCTGTATAACACTGGGGTACAGTACTGGTGGGGACAGGTCTGTCACTGTATAATACTGGAGTACAGTACTGGTGGGGACAGGTCTGTCTCTGTATAACACTGGGGTACAGTACTGGTGGGGACAGGCCTGTCTCTGTATAACACTGGGGTACAGTACTGGTGGGGAAAGGTCTGTCACTATATAACACTGAGGTACAGTACTGGTGGGGCCAGGTCTGTCACTGTATAACACTGGGGTACCATACTGGTGGGGACAGGTCTGTCACTGCATAACACTGTGGTACAGTACTGGTGGGGGACAGGTCTGTCACTGTATAACACTGGGGTACAGTACTGGTGGGGACAGGTCTGTCCCTTATAACACTGTGGTACAGTACTGGTGGGGACAGGTTTGTCCCTGTATAACACTGGGGTACAGTACTGGTGAGGATGGGTCTGTCACTGGATAACACTGGGGTACAGTACTGGTGGGGGAGAGGTCTGTCCCTGTATAACACTGGGATATAGTACTGGTGGGGACAGGCCTGTCACTGTATAACACTGGGGTACAGTACTGGTGGGGACAGGTCTGTCCCTGTATAACACTGGGGTACAGTACTCGTGGGGAGAGGTCTGTCCCTGATTAACACTGGGTACAGTACAGGTGGGAACAGGTCTGTCGCTGTATAACACTGAGGTACAGTACTGGTGGGGGACAGGTCTGTCCCTGTATAACACTTGGGGACAGTACTGGTGGGGACGGGTCTGTCCCTGTTAAACACTAGGGTACAGTACTGGTGGGAACAGATCTGTCATTGTATAACACTGGGGTACAGTACTGGTGGGGACAGGTCTGTCACTGTATAACTCTGAGGTACTGTACTGGTGGGGCCAGGTCTGTCACTGTATAACACTGGGGTACAGTACTGGTGGGGACAGGTCTGTCACTGCATAACACTGTGGTACAGTACTGGTGGGGGACAGGTCTGTCACTGTATAACACTGGGGTACAGTACTGGTGGGGACAGGTCTGTCCCTTCTAACACTGTGGTACAGTACTGGTGGGGACAGGTTTGTCCCTGTATAACACTGGGGTACAGTACTGGTGGGGACAGGTCTGTCACTGTATAAAACTGGGGCACAGTACTGGTGGGGACACGTCTGTCACTGTGTAACACTGGGGTACAGTACTGGTGGGGGACAGGTCTGTCACTGTATAACACTGGGGTACAGTCCTGCTGGGGACAGGTCTGTCCCGGGATAACACTGGGGTACAGTACTGGTGGGGACAGGTCTGTCACTGTATAATACTGGGGTACTGTACTAGTGGGGACAGGTCTGTCCCTGTATAACGCTGGGGTACAGTACTGGTGGGGACAGGTCTGTTACTGTATAACGCTGGGGTACAGTACTGGTGGGGGACAGGTCTGTCACTGTATAACACTGAGGTACAGTACTGGTGGGGACAGGTCTGTCACTGTATAACACTGGGGTACAGTACTGGTGGGGACAGGTTTGTCACTGTATAACACTGAGGTACAGTACTGGTGGGGACAGGTCTGTCACTGTATAACACTGGGGTAAAGTACTGGTGGGGACAGGACTGTCACTGTATAACACTGGGGGACAGTACTGGTGGGGGCAGGTCTATCACTGTATAACACTGAGGTACAGTACTGGTGGGGACAGATCTGTCCCGGTATAACAGTGGGATGCATTACTGGCGGAGACAGGTCTATCACTGTATAACACTGGGGTAGAGTACTGGTGGCGACGGGTCTGTCCCTGTATAACATTGGGGTACAGTACTGTTGGGGACCGGTCTGTCACTGTATAACACTGGGGGACAGTACTGGTGGGGGACAGGTCTGTCCCTGTATAACACTGGGATATAGTACTGGTGGGGACAGGCCTGTCACTGTATAACACTGGGGTACAGTACTGGTGGGGACAGGTCTGTCCCTGTATAACACTGGGGTACAGTACTGGAGGGGGCCAGGTCTGTCACTGTATAACACTGGGGTACAGTACTCGTGGGGAGAGGTCTGTCCCTGTATAACACTGGGGTTCGGTACTGGTGGGGACGGGTCTGTCTCTGTATAATACTGGGGTACAGTACTGGTGGGGACAGGTCTGTCCCTGTATAACACTGGGGTACAGTACTGGTGGGGCCAGGTCTGTCCCTGTATAACACTGGGGTACAGTACTGGTGGGGACAGGTCTGTCACTGCATAACACTTGGGGACAGTACTGGTGGGGACGGGTCTGTCCCTGTTTAACACTGGGGTACAGTACTGGTGGGGACACGTTTGTCCCTGTATAACACTGGGGTTCAGTACCGGTGGGGACAGGTCTGTCACTGTATAACACTGGGGTACAGTACTGGTGGGGACAGTTCTGTCCCTGTATAACACTGGGGTACAGTACTGGAGGGGGCCAGGTCTGTCACTGTATAACACTGGGGTACAGTACTCGTGGGGAGAGGTCTGTCCCTGTATAACACTGGGGTTCGGTACTGGTGGGGACAGGTCTGTCACTATAAAACACTGCGGTACTGTACTGGTGGAGACAGGTCTGTCCCTGTATAGCACTGGGGTACAGTACTGGTGGGGACAGGTCTGTCTCTGTATAACACTGGGGTACAGTACAGGTGGGGATGGGCCTGTCATTGTATAACACTGGGGTACAGTACTGGTGGGGACAGTCTGTCCCTGTATATCACTGGGGTACAGTACTGGTGGGGATGGGTCTGTCCCTGTATAACACTGGGGTACAGTACTGGTGGGGACGGGTCTGTCCCTGTATAACACTGGGGTACAGTACTGGTGGGGACAGTCTGTCCCTGTATATCACTGGGGTACAGTACTGGTGGGGATGGGTCTGTCATTGTATAACACTGGGGTACAGTACTGTTGGGGACAGGTCTGTCCCTGTATAACACTGGGGTACAGTATTGTCAGGGGACAGGTCTGTCCCTGTATAACACTGGGGTACAGTATTGTTGGGGTCAGGTCTGTCAATGTATAACACTGGGGTACAGTTCTAGTGCGGACAGGACTGTCACTGTATAACACTGGGGTACAGTACTGGTGGGGACAGATCTGTCCCGGTATAACAGTGGGGTGTTGTACTGGCGGAGACAGGTCTATCACTGTATAACACTGGGGTAGAGTACTGGTGGCGACGGGTCTGTCCCTGTATAACATTGGGGTACAGTACTCGTGGGGAGAGGTCTGTCCCTGTATAACACTGGGGTACAGTACTGGTGGGGGACAGGTCTGTCCCTGTATAACACTGGGGTACAGTACTGGTGGGGACAGGGCTCTCCCTGTATAACATTGGGGTACAGTACTCGTGGGGAGAGGTCTGTCCCTGTATAACACTGGGGTACAGTACTGGTGGGAACGGGTCTGTCACTGAATAACACTGGGGTACAGTACTGGTGGGGACGGGTCTGTCCCTGTGTAACACTAGGGTACAGTACTGCTGGGGACAGATCTGTCATTGTATAACACTGGGGTACAGTACTGGTGGGAACGGGTCTGTCACTGAATAACACAGGGGTACAGTACTGGTGGGGATGGGTCTGTCACTGTATAACACTGGGGTACAGTACTGGTGGGGACAGGTCTGTCAATGTATAACACTGGGGTACAGTACTGACGGGGGACAGGTCTGTTCCGGTATAACACGGGGGTACAGAACTGGTGGGGACAGGTCTGTCCCTTATAACACTGGGGTACAGTACTGGTGGGGCCAGGTCTGTCACTGTGTAACACCGGGGTATTGTACTGGTGGGGACAGGTCTGTCACTGTATAACACTGGGGTACAGTACTGGTGGGGACAGGTCTGTCCCTGTATAACACTGGGGTACAGTACTGGTGGGGACAGGTCTGTCCCTGTATAACACTGGGGTGCAGTACTGGTGGGGCTGGTCTGTCCCAGTATAACACAGGAGTACAGTACTTGTGGGGACAGGTCTGTCACTATAAAACACCGGGGTACTGTACTGATGGGGACAGGTCTGTCACTGTATAACACTGGGGGACAGTACTGGTGGGGATGGGTCTGTCCCAGTATAACACTGGGGTACAGTACTGGTGGGGACAGGTCTGTCACTATAAAACACTGCGGTACTGTACTGGTGGAGACAGGTCTGTCCCTGTATAGCACTGGGGTACAGTACTGGTGGGGACAGGTCTGTCTCTGTATTACACTGGGGTACAGTACTGGTGGGGATGGGTCTGTCATTGTATAACACTGGGGTACAGTACTGGTGGGGACAGTCTGTCCCTGTATATCACTGGGGTACAGTACTGGTGGGGATGGGTCTGTCCCTGTATAACACTGGGGTACAGTACTGGTGGGGACGGGTCTGTCCCTGTATAACACTGGGGTACAGTACTGGTGGGGACAGTCTGTCCCTGTATATCACTGGGGTACAGTACTGGAGGGGATGGGTCTGTCATTGTATAACACTGGGGTACAGTACTGTTGGGGACAGGTCTGTCCCTGTATAACACTGGGGTACAGTATTGTCAGGGGACAGGTCTGTCCCTGTATAACACTGGGGTACAGTATTGTTGGGGTCAGGTCTGTCAATGTATAACACTGGGGTACAGTTCTAGTGCGGACAGGACTGTCACTGTATAACACTGGGGGACAGTACTGGTGGGGGCAGGTCTATCAATGTATAACACTGAGGTACAGTACTGGTGGGGACAGATCTGTCCCGGTATAACAGTGGGGTGTTGTACTGGCGGAGACAGGTCTATCACTGTATAACACTGGGGTAGAGTACTGGTGGCGACGGGTCTGTCCCTGTATAACATTGGGGTACAGTACTCGTGGGGAAAGGTCTGTCCCTGTATAACACTGGGGTACAGTACTGGTGGGGGACAGGTCTGTCCCTGTATAACACTGGGGTACAGTACTGGTGGGGAGAGGTCTGTCACTGTATAACACTGGGGCACAGTACTGGTGGGGACACGTCTGTCACTGTGTAACACTGGGGTACAGTACTGGTGGCGGACAGGTCTGTCACTGTATAACACTGGGGTACAGTACTGGTGGGGACAGGTCTGTCACTGTATAACACTGGGGTACTGTACTAGTGGGGACAGGTCTGTCCCTGTATAACACTGGGGTACTGTACAGGTGAGGATGGGTCTGTCACTGTATAACACTGGGGTACAGTACAGATGGGGACAGGTCTGTCCCTGTATTACACTGGGGTACAGTACTGGTGGGGACAGGTCTGTCCCTGCATAACACTGGGGTACAGACCTGGTGGGGACAGGTCTGTCCCTGTATAACACTGGGGTACAGTACTGGTGGGGACAGGTCTGTTACTGTATAACGCTGGGGTACAGTACTGGTGGGGGACAGGTCTGTCACTGTATAACACTGAGGTACAGTACTGGTGGGGACAGGTCTGTCACTGTATAACACTGGGGGACAGTACTGATGGGAACCGGTCTGTCCCTGTATAACACTGGGATACAGTACTGGTGGAGACAGGTCTGTCCCTGTATAACACTGGGGTACAGTACTGGTGGGGACAGGTCTGTCCCTTCTAACACTGTGGTACAGTACTGGTGGGGACAGGTTTGTCCCTGTATAACACTGGGGTACAGTACTGGTGGGGAGAGGTCTGTCACTGTATAACACTGGGGCACAGTACTGGTGGGGACACGTCTGTCACTGTGTAACACTGGGGTACAGTACTGGTGGGGGACAGGTCTGTCACTGTATAACACTGGGGTACAGTACTGGTGGGGACAGGTCTGTCCCTTCTAACACTGTGGTACAGTACTGGTGGGGACAGGTTTGTCCCTGTATAACACTGGGGTACAGTACTGGTGGGGACAGGTCTGTCACTGTATAACACTGGGGCACAGTACTGGTGGGGACAGGTCTGTCCCTTATAACACTGGGGTACAGTACTGGTGGGGACATGTCTGTTACTGTGTAACACTGGGGTACAGTACTGGTGGGGGACAGGTCAGTCACTGTATAACACTGGGGTACAGTCCTGCTGGGGACAGGTCTGTCCCTGTATAACAGTGGGATACAGTACTGGTGGAGACAGGTCTGTCACTGTATAACACTGGGGTACTGTACTGGTGGGGACAGGTCTGTCCCTGTATAACACTGGGGTACAGTACTGGTGAGGACGGGTCTGTCACTGTATAACACTGGGGTACAGTATTGTCAGGGGACAGGTCTGTCCCTGTACAACACTGGGGTACAGTATTGTTGGGGTCAGGTCTGTCAATGTATAACACTGGGGTACAGTTCTAGTGCGGACAGGACTGTCACTGTATAACACTGGGGGACAGTACTGGTGGGGGCAGGTCTATCATTGTATAACACTGAGGTACAGTACTGGTGGGGACAGATCTGTCCCGGTATAACAGTGGGGTGCAGTACTGGCGGAGACAGGTCTATCACTGTATAACACTGGGGTAGAGTACTGGTGGCGACGGGTCTGTCCCTGTATAACATTGGGGTACAGTACTGGTGGGGACCGGTCTGTCACTGTATAACACTGGGGCACAGTACTGGTGGGGGCAGGTCTGTCAGTGTATAACACTGAGGTACAGTACTGGTGGGGACAGGTCTGTCACTGTATATCACTGGGGTACAGTACTGGTGGGGATGGGTCTGTCATTGTATAACACTGGGGTACAGTACTGGTGGGGACAGGTCTGTCACTGTATATCACTGGGGTACAGTACTGGAGGGGGCCAGGTCTGTCACTGTATAACGCTGGGGTACAGTACTGGTGGGGGCCAGGTCTGTCACTGTATATCACTGGGGTACAGTACTGGTGGGGATGGGTCTGTCATTGTATAACACTTAGGTACAGTACTGGTGGGGACAGGTCTGTCCCTGTATAACACTGGGGTACAGTATTGTCAGGGGACAGGTCTGTCCCTGTATAACACTGGGGTACAGTATTGTTGGGGTCAGGTCTGTCAATGTATAACACTGGGGTACAGTTCTAGTGCGGACAGGACTGTCACTGTATAACACTGGGGGACAGTACTGGTGGGGGCAGGTCTATCATTGTATAACACTGAGGTACAGTACTGGTGGGGACAGATCTGTCCCGGTATAACAGTGGGGTGCAGTACTGGCGGAGACAGGTCTATCACTGTATAACACTGGGGTAGAGTACTGGTGGCGACGGGTCTGTCCCTGTATAACATTGGGGTACAGTACTGGTGGGGACCGGTCTGTCACTGTATAACACTGGGATATAGTACTGGTGGGGACAGGCCTGTCACTGTATAACACTGGGGTACAGTACTGGTGGGGACAGGTCTGTCCCTGTATACCACTGGGGTACAGTACTGGAGGGGGCCAGGTCTGTCACTGTATAACGCTGGGGTACAGTACTGGTGGGGGCCAGGTCTGTCACTGTATAACACTGGGGTACAGTACTGGTGGGGACAGGGCTCTCCCTGTATAACATTGGGGTACAGTACTCGTGGGGAGAGGTCTGTCCCTGTATAACACTGGGGTACAGTACTGGTGGGGACAGGTCTGTCCCTGTATAACACTGGGGTACAGTACTGGTGGGGACAGGGCTCTCCCTGTGTAACATTGGGGTACAGTACTCGTGGGGAGAGGTCTGTCCCTGTATAACACTGGGTACAGTACTGGTGGGGACAGGTCTGTCGCTGTATAACACTGAGGTACAGTACTGGTGGGGGACAGGTCTGTCCCTGTATAACACTGAGATACTGTACTGGTAGGGCCCGGTCTGTCACTGTATAACACTGGGGTACAGTACTGGTGGGGACGGGTCTGTCCCTGTTTAACACTAGGGTACAGTACTGGTGGGAACAGATCTGTCATTGTATAACACTGGGGTACAGTACTGGTGGGGACAGGTCTGTCACTGTATAACACTGGGGCACAGTACTGGTGGGGACACGTCTGTCACTGTATAACGCTGGCGTTCAGTACTGGTGGGGGACAGGTCTGTCACTGTATAACACTGGGGTACAGTATTGTTGGGGTCAGGTCTGTCAATGTATAACACTGGGGTACAGTTCTAGTGCGGACAGGGCTCTCCCTGTATAACATTGGGGTACAGTACTCGTGGGGAGAGGTCTGTCCCTGTATAACACTGGGGTACAGTACTGGTGGGGACAGGTCTGTTACTGTATAACGCTGGGGTACAGTACTGGTGGGGACAGGTCTGTTACTGTATAACGCTGGGGTACAGTACTGGTGGGGGACAGGTCTGTCACTGTATAACACTGAGGTACAGTACTGGTGGGGACAGGGCTCTCCCTGTATAACATTGGGGTACAGTACTCGTGGGGAGAGGTCTGTCCCTGTATAACACTGGGTACAGTACTGGTGGGGACAGGTCTGTCCCTGTATAACACTGGGGTACAGTACTGGTGGGGAGAGGTCTGTCACTGTATAACACTGGGGCACAGTACTGGTGGGGACACGTCTGTCACTGTGTAACACTGGGGTACAGTACTGGTGGCGGACAGGTCTGTCACTGTATAACACTGGGGTACAGTACTGGTGGGGACAGGTCTGTCACTGTATAACACTGGGGTACTGTACTAGTGGGGACAGGTCTGTCCCTGTATAACACTGGGGTACTGTACAGGTGAGGATGGGTCTGTCACTGTATAACACTGGGGTACAGTACAGATGGGGACAGGTCTGTCCCTGTATTACACTGGGGTACAGTACTGGTGGGGACAGGTCTGTCCCTGCATAACACTGGGGTACAGACCTGGTGGGGACAGGTCTGTCCCTGTATAACACTGGGGTACAGTACTGGTGGGGACAGGTCTGTTACTGTATAACGCTGGGGGACAGTACTGATGGGAACCGGTCTGTCCCTGTATAACACTGGGATACAGTACTGGTGGAGACAGGTCTGTCCCTGTATAACACTGGGGTACAGTACTGGTGGGGACAGGTCTGTCCCTTCTAACACTGTGGTACAGTACTGGTGGGGACAGGTTTGTCCCTGTATAACACTGGGGTACAGTACTGGTGGGGAGAGGTCTGTCACTGTATAACACTGGGGCACAGTACTGGTGGGGACACGTCTGTCACTGTGTAACACTGGGGTACAGTACTGGTGGGGGACAGGTCTGTCACTGTATAACACTGGGGTACAGTACTGGTGGGGACAGGTCTGTCCCTTCTAACACTGTGGTACAGTACTGGTGGGGACAGGTTTGTCCCTGTATAACACTGGGGTACAGTACTGGTGGGGACAGGTCTGTCACTGTATAACACTGGGGCACAGTACTGGTGGGGACAGGTCTGTCCCTTATAACACTGGGGTACAGTACTGGTGGGGGACAGGTCAGTCACTGTATAACACTGGGGTACAGTCCTGCTGGGGACAGGTCTGTCCCTGTATAACAGTGGGATACAGTACTGGTGGAGACAGGTCTGTCACTGTATAACACTGGGGTACTGTACTGGTGGGGACAGGTCTGTCCCTGTATAACACTGGGGTACAGTACTGGTGAGGACGGGTCTGTCACTGTATAACACTGGGGTACAGTATTGTCAGGGGACAGGTCTGTCCCTGTATAACACTGGGGTACAGTATTGTTGGGGTCAGGTCTGTCAATGTATAACACTGGGGTACAGTTCTAGTGCGGACAGGACTGTCACTGTATAACACTGGGGGACAGTACTGGTGGGGGCAGGTCTATCATTGTATAACACTGAGGTACAGTACTGGTGGGGACAGATCTGTCCCGGTATAACAGTGGGGTGCAGTACTGGCGGAGACAGGTCTATCACTGTATAACACTGGGGTAGAGTACTGGTGGCGACGGGTCTGTCCCTGTATAACATTGGGGTACAGTACTGGTGGGGACCGGTCTGTCACTGTATAACACTGGGGCACAGTACTGGTGGGGGCAGGTCTGTCAGTGTATAACACTGAGGTACAGTACTGGTGGGGACAGGTCTGTCACTGTATATCACTGGGGTACAGTACTGGTGGGGATGGGTCTGTCATTGTATAACACTGGGGTACAGTACTGGTGGGGACAGGTCTGTCACTGTATATCACTGGGGTACAGTACTGGTGGGGATGGGTCTGTCATTGTATAACACTTAGGTACAGTACTGGTGGGGACAGGTCTGTCCCTGTATAACACTGGGGTACAGTATTGTCAGGGGACAGGTCTGTCCCTGTATAACACTGGGGTACAGTATTGTTGGGGTCAGGTCTGTCAATGTATAACACTGGGGTACAGTTCTAGTGCGGACAGGACTGTCACTGTATAACACTGGGGGACAGTACTGGTGGGGGCAGGTCTATCATTGTATAACACTGAGGTACAGTACTGGTGGGGACAGATCTGTCCCGGTATAACAGTGGGGTGCAGTACTGGCGGAGACAGGTCTATCACTGTATAACACTGGGGTAGAGTACTGGTGGCGACGGGTCTGTCCCTGTATAACATTGGGGTACAGTACTGGTGGGGACCGGTCTGTCACTGTATAACACTGGGGGACAGTACTGGTGGGGGCAGGTCTGTCAGTGTATAACACTGAGGTACAGTACTGGTGGGGGACAGGTCTGTCCCTGTATAACACTGGGATATAGTACTGGTGGGGATGGGTCTGTCATTGTATAACACTGGGGTACAGTACTGGTGGGGACAGGTCTGTCCCTGTATAACACTGGGGTACACTACTGGTGGGGCCAGGTCTGTCACTGTATAACGCTGAGGTACAGTACTGGTGGGGGCCAGGTCTGTCACTGTATAACACTGGGGTACAGTACTGGTGGGGACAGGGCTCTCCCTGTATAACATTGGGGTACAGTACTGGTGGGGAGAGGTCTGTCCCTGTATAACTTTGGGGTACAGTACTGGTGGGGACAGGTCTGTCCCTGTATAACACTGGGGTACAGTACTGGTGGGGACAGGGCTCTCCCTGTGTAACATTGGGGTACAGTACTCGTGGGGAGAGGTCTGTCCCTGTATAACACTGGGTACAGTACTGGTGGGGACAGGTCTGTCGCTGTATAACACTGAGGTACAGTACTGGTGGGGGACAGGTCTGTCCCTGTATAACACTGAGATACTGTACTGGTGGGGCCAGGTCTGTCACTGTATAACACTGGGGTACAGTACTGGTGGGGACAGGTCTGTCACTGCATAACACTGAGATACTGTACTGGTAGGGCCCGGTCTGTCACTGTATAACACTTGGGGACAGTACTGGTGGGGACGGGTCTGTCCCTGTTTAACACTAGGGTACAGTACCGGTGGGAACAGATCTGTCATTGTATAACACTGGGGTACAGTACTGGTGGGGACAGGTCTGTCACTGTATAACACTGGGGCACAGTACTGGTGGGGACACGTCTGTCACTGTATAACGCTGGCGTTCAGTACTGGTGGGGGACAGGTCTGTCACTGTATAACACTGGGGTACAGTATTGTTGGGGTCAGGTCTGTCAATGTATAACACTGGGGTACAGTTCTAGTGCGGACAGATCTGTCCCTGTATAACGCTGGGGTACAGTACTGGTGGGGACAGGTCTGTCCCTGTATAACACTGGGGTACAGTACTGGTGGGGACAGGTCTGTTACTGTATAACGCTGGGGTACAGTACTGGTGGGGACAGGTCTGTTACTGTATAACGCTGGGGTACAGTACTGGTGGGGGACAGGTCTGTCACTGTATAACACTGAGGTACAGTACTGGTGGGGACAGGTCTGTCACTGTATAACACTGGGGTAAGGTACTGGTGGGGACAGGACTGTCACTGTATAACACTGGGGTACAGTACTGGTGGGGGCAGGTGTATCACTGTATAACACTGAGGTACAGTACTGGTGGGGACAGATCTGTCCCGGTATAACAGTGGGGTGCAGTACTGGCGGAGACAGGTCTATCACTGTATAACACTGGGGTAGAGTACTGGTGGCGACGGGTCTGTCCCTGTATAACATTGGGGTACAGTACTGTTGGGGACGGTCTGTCACTGTATAACACTGGGGGACAGTACTGGTGGGGGACAGGTCTGTCCCTGTATAACACTGGGATATAGTACTGGTGGGGACAGGCCTGTCACTGTATAACACTGGGGTACAGTACTGGTGGCGGACAGGTCTGTCCCTGTATAACACTGGGGTACAGTACTGGAGGGGGCCAGGTCTGTCACTGTATAACATTGGGGTACAGTACTCGTGGGGAGAGGTCTGTCCCTGTATAACACTGGGGTTCGGTACTGGTGGGGACGGGTCTGTCTCTGTATAACACTGGGGTACAGTACTGGTGGGGACAGGTCTGTCCCTGTATAACACTGAGGCACAGTACTGGTGGTGGACAGGTCTGTCCCTATATAACACTGAGATACTATACTGGTGGGGCCAGGTCTGTCACTGTATAATACTGGGGTACAGTACTGGTGGGGACAGGTCTGTCACTGCATAACACTTGGGGACAGTACTGGTGGGGACGGGTCTGTCCCTGTTTAACACTGGGGTACAGTACTAGTGGGGACACGTTTGTCCCTGTATAACACTGGGGTTCAGTACCGGTGGGGACAGGTCTGTCACTGTATAACACTGGGGTATACTACTGCTAAGCACAGGTCTGTCCCTGCAGAACACTGCGGTACAGTACTGGTGGGGACAGGTCTGTCCCTGTATAACACTGGGGTACAGTACTGGTGGGGACAGTTCTGTCCCTGTATAACACTGGGGTACAGTATTGGTGGGGACAGGTCTGTCACTGTATAACACTGGGGTACAGTACTGGTGGGGACCGGTCTGTCCCTGTATAACACTGGGGTACAGTACTGGTGGGGATGGGTCTGTTACTGTATAACACTGGGGTACAGTACTGGTGGGGACGAGTCTGTCCCCTGTATAATACTGGGGTACAGTACTGGTGGGGAACAGGTCTGTCCCTGTACAACACTGAGGTGCAGTACAGATGGGGGACAGGTCTGTCACTTTATAACACTGGGGTACAGTACTGGTGGGGACGGGTCTGTCACTGTATAACACTGGGGTGCAGTACTGGTGGGGACAGGTCTGTCACTGTATAACACTGTGGTACAGTACTGGTGGGGACAGGTCTGTCCCTGCATAACACTGGGGTACAGACCTGGTGGGGACAGGTCTGTCCCTGTATAACACTGGGGTACAGTACTGGTGGGGACAGGTCTGTTACTGTATAACGCTGGGGTACAGTACTGGTGGGGGACAGGTCTGTCACTGTATAACACTGAGGTACAGTACTGGTGGGGACAGGTCTGTCACTGTATAACACTGGGATACAGTACTGGTGGGGACAGGTCTGTCACTGTATAACACTGGGGGACAGTACTGATGGGAACCGGTCTGTCCCTGTATAACACTGGGATACAGTACTGGTGGAGACAGGTCTGTCCCTGTATAACACTGGGGTACAGTACTGGTGGGGACGGGTCTGTCCCTGTATAACACTGGGATACAGTACTGGTGGGGACAGGTCTGTCCCTTCTAACACTGTGGTACAGTACTGGTGGGGACAGGTTTGTCCCTGTATAACACTGGGGTACAGTACTGGTGGGGAGAGGTCTGTCACTGTATAACACTGGGGCACAGTACTGGTGGGGACACGTCTGTCACTGTGTAACACTGGGGTACAGTACTGGTGGGGGACAGGTCTGTCACTGTATAACACTGGGGTACAGTACTGGTGGGGACAGGTCTGTCCCTTCTAACACTGTGGTACAGTACTGGTGGGGACAGGTTTGTCCCTGTATAACACTGGGGTACAGTACTGGTGGGGACAGGTCTGTCACTGTATAACACTGGGGCACAGTACTGGTGGGGACAGGTCTGTCCCTTATAACACTGGGGTACAGTACTGGTGGGGACATGTCTGTCACTGTGTAACACTGGGGTACAGTACTGGTGGGGGACAGGTCAGTCACTGTAAAACACTGGGGTTCAGTCCTGCTGGGGACAGGTCTGTCCCTGTATAACAGTGGGATACAGTACTGGTGGAGACAGGTCTGTCACTGTATAACACTGGGGCACAGTACTGGTGGGGACACGTCTGTCACTGTGTAACACTGGGGTACAGTACTGGTGGCGGACAGGTCTGTCACTGTATAACACTGGGGTACTGTACTAGTGGGGACAGGTCTGTCCCTGTATAACACTGGGGTACTGTACAGGTGAGGATGGGTCTGTCACTGTATAACACTGGGGTACAGTACAGATGGGGACAGGTCTGTCCCTGTATTACACTGGGGTACAGTGCTGGTGGGGACAGGTCTGTCCCTGCATAACACTGGGGTACAGACCTGGTGGGGACAGGTCTGTCCCTGTATAACACTGAGGTACAGTACTGGTGGGGACAGATCTGTCCCGGTATAACAGTGGGGTGCAGTACTGGCGGAGACAGGTCTATCACTGTATAACACTGGGGTAGAGTACTGGTGGCGACGGGTCTGTCCCTGTATAACATTGGGGTACAGTACTGGTGGGGACCGGTCTGTCACTGTATAACACTGGGGGACAGTACTGGTGGGGGCAGGTCTGTCAGTGTATAACACTGAGGTACAGTACTGGTGGGGACAGGTCTGTCACTGTATATCACTGGGGTACAGTACTGGTGGGGATGGGTCTGTCATTGTATAACACTGGGGTACAGTACTGGTGGGGACAGGTCTGTCACTGTATATCACTGGGGTACAGTACTGGTGGGGATGGGTCTGTCATTGTATAACACTTAGGTACAGTACTGGTGGGGACAGGTCTGTCCCTGTATAACACTGGGGTACAGTATTGTCAGGGGACAGATCTGTCCCTGTATAACACTGGGGTACAGTATTGTTGGGGTCAGGTCTGTCAATGTATAACACTGGGGTACAGTTCTAGTGCGGACAGGACTGTCACTGTATAACACTGGGGGACAGTACTGGTGGGGGCAGGTCTATCATTGTATAACACTGAGGTACAGTACTGGTGGGGACAGATCTGTCCCGGTATAACAGTGGGGTGCAGTACTGGCGGAGACAGGTCTATCACTGTATAACACTGGGGTAGAGTACTGGTGGCGACGGGTCTGTCCCTGTATAACATTGGGGTACAGTACTGGTGGGGACCGGTCTGTCACTGTATAACACTGGGGGACAGTACTGGTGGGGGCAGGTCTGTCAGTGTATAACACTGAGGTACAGTACTGGTGGGGGACAGGTCTGTCCCTGTATAACACTGGGATATAGTACTGGTGGGGACAGGCCTGTCACTGTATAACACTGGGGTACAGTACTGGTGGGGACAGGTCTGTCCCTGTATAACACTGGGGTACACTACTGGTGGGGCCAGGTCTGTCACTGTATAACGCTGAGGTACAGTACTGGTGGGGGCCAGGTCTGTCACTGTATAACACTGGGGTACAGTACTGGTGGGGACAGGGCTCTCCCTGTATAACATTGGGGTACAGTACTGGTGGGGAGAGGTCTGTCCCTGTATAACTTTGGGGTACAGTACTGGTGGGGACAGGTCTGTCGCTGTATAACACTGGGGTACAGTACTGGTGGGGGACAGGTCTGTCCCTGTATAACACTGAGATACTGTACTGGTGGGGCCAGGTCTGTCACTGTATAACACTGGGGTACAGTACTGGTGGGGACAGGTCTGTCACTGCATAACACTGAGATACTGTACTGGTAGGGCCCGGTCTGTCACTGTATAACACTTGGGGACAGTACTGGTGGGGACGGGTCTGTCCCTGTTTAACACTAGGGTACAGTACCGGTGGGAACAGATCTGTCATTGTATAACACTGGGGTACAGTACTGGTGGGGACAGGTCTGTCACTGTATAACACTGGGGCACAGTACTGGTGGGGACACGTCTGTCACTGTATAACGCTGGCGTTCAGTACTGGTGGGGGACAGGTCTGTCACTGTATAACACTGGGGTACAGTATTGTTGGGGTCAGGTCTGTCAATGTATAACACTGGGGTACAGTTCTAGTGCGGACAGATCTGTCCCTGTATAACGCTGGGGTACAGTACTGGTGGGGACAGGTCTGTCCCTGTATAACACTGGGGTACAGTACTGGTGGGGACAGGTCTGTTACTGTATAACGCTGGGGTACAGTACTGGTGGGGACAGGTCTGTTACTGTATAACGCTGGGGTACAGTACTGGTGGGGGACAGGTCTGTCACTGTATAACACTGAGGTACAGTACTGGTGGGGACAGGTCTGTCACTGTATAACACTGGGGTAAAGTACTGGTGGGGACAGGACTGTCACTGTATAACACTGGGGTACAGTACTGGTGGGGGCAGGTGTATCACTGTATAACACTGAGGTACAGTACTGGTGGGGACAGATCTGTCCCGGTATAACAGTGGGGTGCAGTACTGGCGGAGACAGGTCTATCACTGTATAACACTGGGGTAGAGTACTGGTGGCGACGGGTCTGTCCCTGTATAACATTGGGGTACAGTACTGTTGGGGACCGGTCTGTCACTGTATAACACTGGGGGACAGTACTGGTGGGGGACAGGTCTGTCCCTGTATAACACTGGGATATAGTACTGGTGGGGACAGGCCTGTCACTGTATAACACTGGGGTACAGTACTGGTGGCGGACAGGTCTGTCCCTGTATAACACTGGGGTACAGTACTGGAGGGGGCCAGGTCTGTCACTGTATAACATTGGGGTACAGTACTCGTGGGGAGAGGTCTGTCCCTGTATAACACTGGGGTTCGGTACTGGTGGGGACGGGTCTGTCTCTGTATAACACTGGGGTACAGTACTGGTGGGGACAGGTCTGTCCCTGTATAACACTGAGGCACAGTACTGGTGGTGGACAGGTCTGTCCCTATATAACACTGAGATACTATACTGGTGGGGCCAGGTCTGTCACTGTATAATACTGGGGTACAGTACTGGTGGGGACAGGTCTGTCACTGCATAACACTTGGGGACAGTACTGGTGGGGACGGGTCTGTCCCTGTTTAACACTGGGGTACAGTACTAGTGGGGACACGTTTGTCCCTGTATAACACTGGGGTTCAGTACCGGTGGGGACAGGTCTGTCACTGTATAACACTGGGGTATACTACTGCTAAGCACAGGTCTGTCCCTGCAGAACACTGCGGTACAGTACTGGTGGGGACAGGTCTGTCCCTGTATAACACTGGGGTACAGTACTGGTGGGGACAGTTCTGTCCCTGTATAACACTGGGGTACAGTATTGGTGGGGACAGGTCTGTCACTGTATAACACTGGGGTACAGTACTGGTGGGGACCGGTCTGTCCCTGTATAACACTGGGGTACAGTACTGGTGGGGATGGGTCTGTTACTGTATAACACTGGGGTACAGTACTGGTGGGGACGAGTCTGTCCCCTGTATAATACTGGGGTACAGTACTGGTGGGGAACAGGTCTGTCCCTGTACAACACTGAGGTGCAGTACAGATGGGGGACAGGTCTGTCACTTTATAACACTGGGGTACAGTACTGGTGGGGACGGGTCTGTCACTGTATAACACTGGGGTGCAGTACTGGTGGGGACAGGTCTGTCACTGTATTACACTGTGGTACAGTACTGGTGGGGACAGGTCTGTCCCTGCATAACACTGGGGTACAGACCTGGTGGGGACAGGTCTGTCCCTGTATAACACTGGGGTACAGTACTGGTGGGGACAGGTCTGTTACTGTATAACGCTGGGGTACAGTACTGGTGGGGGACAGGTCTGTCACTGTATAACACTGAGGTACAGTACTGGTGGGGACAGGTCTGTCACTGTATAACACTGGGATACAGTACTGGTGGGGACAGGTCTGTCACTGTATAACACTGGGGGACAGTACTGATGGGAACCGGTCTGTCCCTGTATAACACTGGGATACAGTACTGGTGGAGACAGGTCTGTCCCTGTATAACACTGGGGTACAGTACTGGTGGGGACGGGTCTGTCCCTGTATAACACTGGGATACAGTACTGGTGGGGACAGGTCTGTCCCTTCTAACACTGTGGTACAGTACTGGTGGGGACAGGTTTGTCCCTGTATAACACTGGGGTACAGTACTGGTGGGGAGAGGTCTGTCACTGTATAACACTGGGGCACAGTACTGGTGGGGACACGTCTGTCACTGTGTAACACTGGGGTACAGTACTGGTGGGGGACAGGTCTGTCACTGTATAACACTGGGGTACAGTACTGGTGGGGACAGGTCTGTCCCTTCTAACACTGTGGTACAGTACTGGTGGGGACAGGTTTGTCCCTGTATAACACTGGGGTACAGTACTGGTGGGGACAGGTCTGTCACTGTATAACACTGGGGCACAGTACTGGTGGGGACAGGTCTGTCCCTTATAACACTGGGGTACAGTACTGGTGGGGACATGTCTGTCACTGTGTAACACTGGGGTACAGTACTGGTGGGGGACAGGTCAGTCACTGTAAAACACTGGGGTTCAGTCCTGCTGGGGACAGGTCTGTCCCTGTATAACAGTGGGATACAGTACTGGTGGAGACAGGTCTGTCACTGTATAACACTGGGGCACAGTACTGGTGGGGACACGTCTGTCACTGTGTAACACTGGGGTACAGTACTGGTGGCGGACAGGTCTGTCACTGTATAACACTGGGGTACTGTACTAGTGGGGACAGGTCTGTCCCTGTATAACACTGGGGTACTGTACAGGTGAGGATGGGTCTGTCACTGTATAACACTGGGGTACAGTACAGATGGGGACAGGTCTGTCCCTGTATTACACTGGGGTACAGTGCTGGTGGGGACAGGTCTGTCCCTGCATAACACTGGGGTACAGACCTGGTGGGGACAGGTCTGTCCCTGTATAACACTGAGGTACAGTACTGGTGGGGACAGATCTGTCCCGGTATAACAGTGGGGTGCAGTACTGGCGGAGACAGGTCTATCACTGTATAACACTGGGGTAGAGTACTGGTGGCGACGGGTCTGTCCCTGTATAACATTGGGGTACAGTACTGGTGGGGACCGGTCTGTCACTGTATAACACTGGGGGACAGTACTGGTGGGGGCAGGTCTGTCAGTGTATAACACTGAGGTACAGTACTGGTGGGGACAGGTCTGTCACTGTATATCACTGGGGTACAGTACTGGTGGGGATGGGTCTGTCATTGTATAACACTGGGGTACAGTACTGGTGGGGACAGGTCTGTCACTGTATATCACTGGGGTACAGTACTGGTGGGGATGGGTCTGTCATTGTATAACACTTAGGTACAGTACTGGTGGGGACAGGTCTGTCCCTGTATAACACTGGGGTACAGTATTGTCAGGGGACAGATCTGTCCCTGTATAACACTGGGGTACAGTATTGTTGGGGTCAGGTCTGTCAATGTATAACACTGGGGTACAGTTCTAGTGCGGACAGGACTGTCACTGTATAACACTGGGGGACAGTACTGGTGGGGGCAGGTCTATCATTGTATAACACTGAGGTACAGTACTGGTGGGGACAGATCTGTCCCGGTATAACAGTGGGGTGCAGTACTGGCGGAGACAGGTCTATCACTGTATAACACTGGGGTAGAGTACTGGTGGCGACGGGTCTGTCCCTGTATAACATTGGGGTACAGTACTGGTGGGGACCGGTCTGTCACTGTATAACACTGGGGGACAGTACTGGTGGGGGCAGGTCTGTCAGTGTATAACACTGAGGTACAGTACTGGTGGGGGACAGGTCTGTCCCTGTATAACACTGGGATATAGTACTGGTGGGGACAGGCCTGTCACTGTATAACACTGGGGTACAGTACTGGTGGGGACAGGTCTGTCCCTGTATAACACTGGGGTACACTACTGGTGGGGCCAGGTCTGTCACTGTATAACGCTGAGGTACAGTACTGGTGGGGGCCAGGTCTGTCACTGTATAACACTGGGGTACAGTACTGGTGGGGACAGGGCTCTCCCTGTATAACATTGGGGTACAGTACTGGTGGGGAGAGGTCTGTCCCTGTATAACTTTGGGGTACAGTACTGGTGGGGACAGGTCTGTCGCTGTATAACACTGGGGTACAGTACTGGTGGGGGACAGGTCTGTCCCTGTATAACACTGAGATACTGTACTGGTGGGGCCAGGTCTGTCACTGTATAACACTGGGGTACAGTACTGGTGGGGACAGGTCTGTCACTGCATAACACTGAGATACTGTACTGGTAGGGCCCGGTCTGTCACTGTATAACACTTGGGGACAGTACTGGTGGGGACGGGTCTGTCCCTGTTTAACACTAGGGTACAGTACCGGTGGGAACAGATCTGTCATTGTATAACACTGGGGTACAGTACTGGTGGGACAGGTCTGTCACTGTATAACACTGGGGCACAGTACTGGTGGGGACACGTCTGTCACTGTATAACGCTGGCGTTCAGTACTGGTGGGGGACAGGTCTGTCACTGTATAACACTGGGGTACAGTATTGTTGGGGTCAGGTCTGTCAATGTATAACACTGGGGTACAGTTCTAGTGCGGACAGATCTGTCCCTGTATAACGCTGGGGTACAGTACTGGTGGGGACAGGTCTGTCCCTGTATAACACTGGGGTACAGTACTGGTGGGGACAGGTCTGTTACTGTATAACGCTGGGGTACAGTACTGGTGGGGACAGGTCTGTTACTGTATAACGCTGGGGTACAGTACTGGTGGGGGACAGGTCTGTCACTGTATAACACTGAGGTACAGTACTGGTGGGGACAGGTCTGTCACTGTATAACACTGGGGTAAGGTACTGGTGGGGACAGGACTGTCACTGTATAACACTGGGGTACAGTACTGGTGGGGGCAGGTGTATCACTGTATAACACTGAGGTACAGTACTGGTGGGGACAGATCTGTCCCGGTATAACAGTGGGGTGCAGTACTGGCGGAGACAGGTCTATCACTGTATAACACTGGGGTAGAGTACTGGTGGCGACGGGTCTGTCCCTGTATAACATTGGGGTACAGTACTGTTGGGGACCGGTCTGTCACTGTATAACACTGGGGGACAGTACTGGTGGGGGACAGGTCTGTCCCTGTATAACACTGGGATATAGTACTGGTGGGGACAGGCCTGTCACTGTATAACACTGGGGTACAGTACTGGTGGCGGACAGGTCTGTCCCTGTATAACACTGGGGTACAGTACTGGAGGGGGCCAGGTCTGTCACTGTATAACATTGGGGTACAGTACTCGTGGGGAGAGGTCTGTCCCTGTATAACACTGGGGTTCGGTACTGGTGGGGACGGGTCTGTCTCTGTATAACACTGGGGTACAGTACTGGTGGGGACAGGTCTGTCCCTGTATAACACTGAGGCACAGTACTGGTGGTGGACAGGTCTGTCCCTATATAACACTGAGATACTATACTGGTGGGGCCAGGTCTGTCACTGTATAATACTGGGGTACAGTACTGGTGGGGACAGGTCTGTCACTGCATAACACTTGGGGACAGTACTGGTGGGGACGGGTCTGTCCCTGTTTAACACTGGGGTACAGTACTAGTGGGGACACGTTTGTCCCTGTATAACACTGGGGTTCAGTACCGGTGGGGACAGGTCTGTCACTGTATAACACTGGGGTATACTACTGCTAAGCACAGGTCTGTCCCTGCAGAACACTGCGGTACAGTAGTGGTGGGGACAGGTCTGTCCCTGTATAACACTGGGGTACAGTACTGGTGGGGACAGTTCTGTCCCTGTATAACACTGGGGTACAGTATTGGTGGGGACAGGTCTGTCACTGTATAACACTGGGGTACAGTACTGGTGGGGACCGGTCTGTCCCTGTATAACACTGGGGTACAGTACTGGTGGGGATGGGTCTGTTACTGTATAACACTGGGGTACAGTACTGGTGGGGACGAGTCTGTCCCCTGTATAATACTGGGGTACAGTACTGGTGGGGAACAGGTCTGTCCCTGTACAACACTGAGGTGCAGTACAGATGGGGGACAGGTCTGTCCCTGTATAACACTGGGGTACAGTACTGGTGGGGACAGGTCTGTTACTGTATAACGCTGGGGTACAGTACTGGTGGGGGACAGGTCTGTCACTGTATAACACTGAGGTACAGTACTGGTGGGGACAGGTCTGTCACTGTATAACACTGGGATACAGTACTGGTGGGGACAGGTCTGTCACTGTATAACACTGGGGGACAGTACTGATGGGAACCGGTCTGTCCCTGTATAACACTGGGATACAGTACTGGTGGAGACAGGTCTGTCCCTGTATAACACTGGGGTACAGTACTGGTGGGGACGGGTCTGTCCCTGTATAACACTGGGATACAGTACTGGTGGGGACAGGTCTGTCCCTTCTAACACTGTGGTACAGTACTGGTGGGGACAGGTTTGTCCCTGTATAACACTGGGGTACAGTACTGGTGGGGAGAGGTCTGTCACTGTATAACACTGGGGCACAGTACTGGTGGGGACACGTCTGTCACTGTGTAACACTGGGGTACAGTACTGGTGGGGGACAGGTCTGTCACTGTATAACACTGGGGTACAGTACTGGTGGGGACAGGTCTGTCCCTTCTAACACTGTGGTACAGTACTGGTGGGGACAGGTTTGTCCCTGTATAACACTGGGGTACAGTACTGGTGGGGACAGGTCTGTCACTGTATAACACTGGGGCACAGTACTGGTGGGGACAGGTCTGTCCCTTATAACACTGGGGTACAGTACTGGTGGGGACATGTCTGTCACTGTGTAACACTGGGGTACAGTACTGGTGGGGGACAGGTCAGTCACTGTAAAACACTGGGGTTCAGTCCTGCTGGGGACAGGTCTGTCCCTGTATAACAGTGGGATACAGTACTGGTGGAGACAGGTCTGTCACTGTATAACACTGGGGCACAGTACTGGTGGGGACACGTCTGTCACTGTGTAACACTGGGGTACAGTACTGGTGGCGGACAGGTCTGTCACTGTATAACACTGGGGTACTGTACTAGTGGGGACAGGTCTGTCCCTGTATAACACTGGGGTACAGTACAGGTGAGGATGGGTCTGTCACTGTATAACACTGGGGTACAGTACAGATGGGGACAGGTCTGTCCCTGTATTACACTGGGGTACAGTGCTGGTGGGGACAGGTCTGTCCCTGCATAACACTGGGGTACAGACCTGGTGGGGACAGGTCTGTCCCTGTATAACACTGAGGTACAGTACTGGTGGGGACAGATCTGTCCCGGTATAACAGTGGGGTGCAGTACTGGCGGAGACAGGTCTATCACTGTATAACACTGGGGTAGAGTACTGGTGGCGACGGGTCTGTCCCTGTATAACATTGGGGTACAGTACTGGTGGGGACCGGTCTGTCACTGTATAACACTGGGGGACAGTACTGGTGGGGGCAGGTCTGTCAGTGTATAACACTGAGGTACAGTACTGGTGGGGACAGGTCTGTCACTGTATATCACTGGGGTACAGTACTGGTGGGGATGGGTCTGTCATTGTATAACACTGGGGTACAGTACTGGTGGGGACAGGTCTGTCACTGTATATCACTGGGGTACAGTACTGGTGGGGATGGGTCTGTCATTGTATAACACTTAGGTACAGTACTGGTGGGGACAGGTCTGTCCCTGTATAACACTGGGGTACAGTATTGTCAGGGGACAGGTCTGTCCCTGTATAACACTGGGGTACAGTATTGTTGGGGTCAGGTCTGTCAATGTATAACACTGGGGTACAGTTCTAGTGCGGACAGGACTGTCACTGTATAACACTGGGGGACAGTACTGGTGGGGGCAGGTCTATCATTGTATAACACTGAGGTACAGTACTGGTGGGGACAGATCTGTCCCGGTATAACAGTGGGGTGCAGTACTGGCGGAGACAGGTCTATCACTGTATAACACTGGGGTAGAGTACTGGTGGCGACGGGTCTGTCCCTGTATAACATTGGGGTACAGTACTGGTGGGGACCGGTCTGTCACTGTATAACACTGGGGGACAGTACTGGTGGGGGCAGGTCTGTCAGTGTATAACACTGAGGTACAGTACTGGTGGGGGACAGGTCTGTCCCTGTATAACACTGGGATATAGTACTGGTGGGGACAGGCCTGTCACTGTATAACACTGGGGTACAGTACTGGTGGGGACAGTTCTGTCCCTGTATAACACTGGGGTACAGTACTGGAGGGGGCCAGGTCTGTCACTGTATAACGCTGGGGTACAGTACTGGTGGGGGCCAGGTCTGTCACTGTATAACACTGGGGTACAGTACTGGTGGGGACAGGGCTCTCCCTGTATAACATTGGGGTACAGTACTCGTGGGGAGAGGTCTGTCCCTGTATAACACTGGGGTACAGTACTGGTGGGGACAGGTCTGTCCCTGTATAACACTGGGGTACAGTACTGGTGGGGACAGGGCTCTCCCTGTGTAACATTGGGGTACAGTACTCGTGGGGAGAGGTCTGTCCCTGTATAACACTGGGTACAGTACTGGTGGGGACAGGTCTGTCGCTGTATAACACTGAGGTACAGTACTGGTGGGGACAGGTCTGTCCCTGTATAACACTGAGATACTGTACTGGTGGGGCCAGGTCTGTCACTGTATAACACTGGGGTACAGTACTGGTGGGGACAGGTCTGTCACTGCATAACACTGAGATACTGTACTGGTAGGGCCCGGTCTGTCACTGTATAACACTTGGGGACAGTACTGGTGGGGACGGGTCTGTCCCTGTTTAACACTAGGGTACAGTACTGGTGGGAACAGATCTGTCATTGTATAACACTGGGGCACAGTACTGGTGGGGACACGTCTGTCACTGTATAACGCTGGCGTTCAGTACTGGTGGGGGACAGGTCTGTCACTGTATAACACTGGGGTACAGTATTGTTGGGGTCAGGTCTGTCAATGTATAACACTGGGGTACAGTTCTAGTGCGGACAGATCTGTCCCTGTATAACGCTGGGGTACAGTACTGGTGGGGACAGGTCTGTCCCTGTATAACACTGGGGTACAGTACTGGTGGGGACAGGTCTGTTACTGTATAACGCTGGGGTACAGTACTGGTGGGGACAGGTCTGTTACTGTATAACGCTGGGGTACAGTACTGGTGGGGGACAGGTCTGTCACTGTATAACACTGAGGTACAGTACTGGTGGGGACAGGTCTGTCACTGTATAACACTGAGGTACAGTACTGGTGGGGCCAGGTCTGTCACTGTATAACACTGGGGTACAGTACTGGTGGGGACAGGTTTGTCACTGTATAACACTGAGGTACAGTACTGGTGGGGACAGGTCTGTCACTGTATAACACTGGGGTAAGGTACTGGTGGGGACAGGACTGTCACTGTATAACACTGGGGTGCAGTACTGGCGGAGACAGGTCTATCACTGTATAACACTGGGGTAGAGTACTGGTGGCGACGGGTCTGTCCCTGTATAACATTGGGGTACAGTACTGTTGGGGACCGGTCTGTCACTGTATAACACTGGGGGACAGTACTGGTGGGGGACAGGTCTGTCCCTGTATAACACTGGGATATAGTACTGGTGGGGACAGGCCTGTCACTGTATAACACTGGGGTACAGTACTGGTGGCGGACAGGTCTGTCCCTGTATAACACTGGGGTACAGTACTGGAGGGGGCCTGGTCTGTCACTGTATAACATTGGGGTACAGTACTCGTGGGGAGAGGTCTGTCCCTGTATAACACTGGGGTTCGGTACTGGTGGGGACGGGTCTGTCTCTGTATAACACTGGGGTACAGTACTGGTGGGGACAGGTCTGTCCCTGTATAACACTGAGGCACAGTACTGGTGGGGGACAGGTCTGTCCCTATATAACACTGAGATACTATACTGGTGGGGCCAGGTCTGTCACTGTATAACACTGGGGTACAGTACTGGTGGGGACAGGTCTGTCACTGCATAACACTTGGGGACAGTACTGGTGGGGACGGGTCTGTCCCTGTTTAACACTGGGGTACAGTACTAGTGGGGACACGTTTGTCC
The DNA here is from genome assembly GCF_020745735.1 of Hemiscyllium ocellatum. Classification (NCBI taxonomy): domain Eukaryota; kingdom Metazoa; phylum Chordata; class Chondrichthyes; order Orectolobiformes; family Hemiscylliidae; genus Hemiscyllium; species Hemiscyllium ocellatum. Next base: position 518,287 of record NW_026867602.1, read on the forward strand.
CTGTATAACACTGGGGTTCAGTACCGGTGGGGACAGGTCTGTCACTGTATAACACTGGGGTATACTACTGCTAAGCACAGGTCTGTCCCTGCAGAACACTGGGTACAGTACTGGTGGGGACAGGTCTGTCCCTGTATAACACTGGGGTACAGTACTGGTGGGGACAGTTCTGTCCCTGTATAACACTGGGGTACAGTATTGGTGGGGACAGGTCTGTCACTGTATAACACTGGGGTACAGTACTGGTGGGGACGGTCTGTCCCTGTATAACACTGGGGTACAGTACTGGTGGGGATGGGTCTGTTACTGTATAACACTGGGGTACAGTACTGGTGGGGACGGGTCTGTCCCTGTATAATACTGGGGTACAGTACTGGTGGGAACAGGTCTGTCCCTGTACAACACTGAGGTGCAGTACAGATGGGGGACAGGTCTGTCACTTTATAACACTGGGGTACAGTACTGGTGGGGACGGGTCTGTCACTGTATAACACTGGGGTGCAGTACTGGTGGGGACAGGTCTGTCACTGTATTACACTGGGGTACAGTACTGGTGGGGACAGGTCTGTCCCTGCATAACACTGGGGTACAGACCTGGTGGGGACAGGTCTGTCCCTGTATAACACTGGGGTACAGTACTGGTGGGGACAGGTCTGTTACTGTATAACGCTGGGGTACAGTACTGGTGGGGGACAGGTCTGTCACTGTATAACACTGGGGTACAGTACTGGTGGGGACAGGTCTGTCACTGTATAACACTGAGGTACAGTACTGGTGGGGACAGGTCTGTCACTGTATAACACTGGGGGACAGTACTGATGGGAACCGGTCTGTCCCTGTATAACACTGGGATACAGTACTGGTGGAGACACGTCTGTCCCTGAGGAACACTGGGGTACAGTACTGGTGGGGACAGGTCTGTCCCTTCTAACACTGTGGTACAGTACTGGTGGGGACAGGTTTGTCCCTGTATAACACTGGGGTACAGTACTGGTGGGGAGAGGTCTGTCACTGTGTAACACTGGGGTACAGTACTGGTGGGGGACAGGTCTGTCACTGTATAACACTGGGGTACAGTACTGGTGGGGACAGGTCTGTCCCTTCTAACACTGTGGTACAGTACTGGTGGGGACAGGTTTGTCCCTGTATAACACTGGGGTACAGTACTGGTGGGGACAGGTCTGTCACTGTATAACACTGGGGCACAGTACTGGTGGGGACAGGTCTGTCCCTTATAACACTGGGGTACAGTACTGGTGGGGACATGTCTGTCACTGTGTAACACTGGGGTACAGTACTGGTGGGGGACAGGTCAGTCACTGTATAACACTGGGGTACAGTCCTGCTGGGGACAGGTCTGTCCCTGTATAACAGTGGGATACAGTACTGGTGGAGACAGGTCTGTCACTGTATAACACTGGGGTACTGTACTGGTGGGGACAGGTCTGTCCCTGTTTAACACTGGGGTACAGTACTGGTGAGGACGGGTCTGTCACTGTATAACACTGGGGTACAGTACAGATGGGGACAGGTCTGTCCCTGTATTACACTGGGGTACAGTACTGGTGGGGACAGATCTGTCCCTGTATAACGCTGGGGTACAGTACTGGTGGGGGCAGGTCTGTCACTGTATAACGCTGGGGTACAGTACTGGTGGGGACAGGTCTGTTACTGTATAACGCTGGGGTACAGTACTGGTGGGGACAGGTCTGTCCCTGTATAACACTGAGGTACAGTACTGGTGGGGCCAGGTCTGTCCCTGTATAACACTGGGGTACAGTACTGGTGGGGGCCAGGTCTGTCCCTGTATAACACTGGGGTACAGTACTGGTGGGGACAGGTTTGTCACTGTATAACACTGGGGTACAGTACTGGTGGGGACAGGTCTGTCACTGTATATCACTGGGGTACAGTACTGGTGGGGATGGGTCTGTCATTGTATAACACTTAGGTACAGTACTGGTGGGGACAGGTCTGTCCCTGTATAACACTGGGGTACAGTATTGTCAGGGGACAGGTCTGTCCCTGTATAACACTGGGGTACAGTATTGTTGGGGTCAGGTCTGTCAATGTATAACACTGGGGTACAGTTCTAGTGCGGACAGGACTGTCACTGTATAACACTGGGGGACAGTACTGGTGGGGGCAGGTCTATCATTGTATAACACTGAGGTACAGTACTGGTGGGGACAGATCTGTCCCGGTATAACAGTGGGGTGCAGTACTGGCGGAGACAGGTCTGTCACTGTATAACACAGGGGGACAGTACTGGTGGGGGCAGGTCTGTCCCTGGATAACATTGGGGTACAGTACTGGTGGGGACCGGTCTGTCACTGTATAACACTGGGGGACAGTACTGGTGGGGGCAGGTCTGTCAGTGTATAACACTGAGGTACAGTACTGGTGGGGACAGGTCTGTCACTGTATATCACTGGGGTACAGTACTGGTGGGGATGGGTCTGTCATTGTATAACACTGGGGTACAGTACTGGTGGGGACAGGTCTGTCACTGTATATCACTGGGGTACAGTACTGGTGGGGATGGGTTTGTCATTGTATAACACTTAGGTACAGTACTGGTGGGGACAGGTCTGTCCCTGTATAACACTGGGGTACAGTATTGTCAGGGGACAGGTCTGTCCCTGTATAACACTGGGGTACAGTATTGTTGGGGTCAGGTCTGTCAATGTATAACACTGGGGTACAGTTCTCCCTGTATAACATTGGGGTACAGTACTCGTGGGGAGAGGTCTGTCCCTGTATAACACTGGGGTACAGTACTGGTGGGGACAGGTCTGTCCCTGTATAACACTGGGGTACAGTACTGGTGGGGACAGGTCTCTCCCTGTGTAACATTGGGGTACAGTACTCGTGGGGAGAGGTCTGTCCCTGTATAACACTGGGTACAGTACTGGTGGGGACAGGTCTGTCGCTGTATAACACTGAGGTACAGTACTGGTGGGGGACAGGTCTGTCCCTGTATAACACTGAGATACTGTACTGGTGGGGCCAGGTCTGTCACTGTATAACACTGGGGTACAGTACTGGTGGGGCCCGGTCTGTCACTGTATAACACTTGGGGACAGTACTGGTGGGGACGGGTCTGTCCCTGTTTAACACTAGGGTACAGTACTGGTGGGAACAGATCTGTCATTGTATAACACTGGGGTACAGTACTGGTGGGGACAGGTCTGTCACTGTATAACACTGGGGCACAGTACTGGTGGGGACACGTCTGTCACTGTATAACGCTGGCGTTCAGTACTGGTGGGGGACAGGTCTGTCACTGTATAACACTGGGGTACAGTATTGTTGGGGTCAGGTCTGTCAATGTATAACACTGGGGTACAGTTCTAGTGCGGACAGATCTGTCCCTGTATAACGCTGGGGTACAGTACTGGTGGGAACAGGTCTGTCCCTGTATAACACTGGGGTACAGTACTGGTGGGGAGAGGTCTGTTACTGTATAACGCTGGGGTACAGTACTGGTGGGGACAGGTCTGTTACTGTATAACGCTGGGGTACAGTACTGGTGGGGGACAGGTCTGTCACTGTATAACACTGAGGTACAGTACTGGTGGGGACAGGTCTGTCACTGTATAACACTGAGGTACAGTACTGGTGGGGCCAGGTCTGTCACTGTATAACACTGGGGTACAGTACTGGTGGGGACAGGTTTGTCACTGTATAACACTGAGGTACAGTACTGGTGGGGACAGGTCTGTCACTGTATAACACTGGGGTAAAGTACTGGTGGGGACAGGACTGTCACTGTATAACACTGGGGTACAGTACTGGTGGGGGCAGGTCTATCACTGTATAACACTGAGGTACAGTACTGGTGGGGACAGATCTGTCCCGGTATAACAGTGGGGTGCAGTACTGGCGGAGACAGGTCTATCACTGTATAACACTGGGTAGAGTACTGGTGGCGACGGGTCTGTCCCTGTATAACATTGGGGTACAGTACTGTTGGGGACCGGTCTGTCACTGTATAACACTGGGGGACAGTACTGGTGGGGGACAGGTCTGTCCCTGTATAACACTGGGATATAGTACTGGTGGGGACAGGCCTGTCACTGTATAACACTGGGGTACAGTACAGGTGGGGACAGGTCTGTCCCTGTATAACACTGGGGTACAGTACTGGAGGGGGCCAGGTCTGTCACTGTATAACATTGGGGTACAGTACTCGTGGGGAGAGGTCTGTCCCTGTATAACACTGGGGTTCGGTACTGGTGGGGACGGATCTGTCTCTGTATAACACTGGGGTACAGTACTGGTGGGGGACAGGTCTGTCCCTATATAACACTGAGATACTATACTGGTGGGGCCAGGTCTGTCACTGTATAACACTGGGGTACAGTACTGGTGGGGACAGGTCTGTCACTGCATAACACTTGGGGACAGTACTGGTGGGGACGGGTCTGTCCCTGTTTAACACTGGGGTACAGTACTAGTGGGGACACGTTTGTCCCTGTATAACACTGGGGTTCAGTACCGGTGGGGACAGGTCTGTCACTGTATAACACTGGGGTACAGTATTGGTGGGGACAGGTCTGTCACTGTATAACACTGGGGTACAGTACTGGTGGGGACCGGTCTGTCCCTGTATAACACTGGGGTACAGTACTGGTGGGGATGGGTCTGTTACTGTATAACACTGGGGTACAGTACTGGTGGGGACGGGTCTGTCCCCTGTATAACACTGGGGTACAGTACTGGTGGGGACAGGTCTGTCACTGTATAACACTGGGGCACAGTACTGGTCTGGACACGTCTGTCACTGTGTAACACTGGGGTACAGTACTGGTGGGGGACAGGTCTGTCACTGTATAACACTGGGGTACTGTCCTGCTGGGGACAGGTCTGTCCCTGTATAACACTGGGGTACAGTACTGGTGGGGACAGGTCTGTCACTGTATAACACTGGGGTACTGTACTAGTGGGGACAGGTCTGTCCCTGTATAACGCTGGGGTACAGTACTGGTGGGGACAGGTCTGTTACTGTATAACGCTGGGGTACAGTACTGGTGGGGGACAGGTCTGTCACTGTATAACACTGAGGTACAGTACTGGTGGGGACAGGTCTGTCACTGTATAACACTGAGGTACATTACTGGTGGGGCCAGGTCTGTCACTGTATAACACTGGGGTAAAGTACTGGTGGGGACAGAACTGTCGCTGTATAACACTGAGGTACAGTACTGGTGGGGACAGATCTGTCCCGGTATAACAGTGGGGTGCAGTACTGGCGGAGACAGGTCTATCACTGTATAACACTGGGGTAGAGTACTGGTGGCGACGGGTCTGTCCCTGTATAACATTGGGGTACAGTACTGTTGGGGACCGGTCTGTCACTGTATAACACTGGGGGACAGTACTGGTGGGGCAGGTCTGTCAGTGTATAACACTGAGGTACAGTACTGGTGGGGACAGGTCTGTCCCTGTATAACACTGGGATATAGTACTGGTGGGGACAGGTCTGTCCCTGTATAACACTGGGGTACAGTACTGGAGGGGGCCAGGTCTGTCACTGTATAACACTGGGGTACAGTACTGGTGGGGACAGGGCTCTCCCTGTATAACATTGAGGTACAGTACTCCTGGGGAGAGGTCTGTCCCTGTATAACACTGGGGTACAGTACTGGTGGGGACAGGTCTGTCCCTGTATAACACTGGGGTACAGTACTGGTGGGGACGGGTCTGTCACTGTATAACACTGGGGCACTGTACTGGTGGGGACAGGTCTGTCACTGTATAACACTGGGGTACAGTACTGGTGGGGACAGGTCTGTCCCTGTATAACACTGGGGTACAGTACTGGTGGGGACACGTTTGTCCCTGTATAACACTGGAGTACAGTACTGGTGGGGACACGTTTGTCCCTGTATAACACTTGGGGACAGTACTGGTGGGGACGGGTCTGTCCCTGTTTAACACTGGGGTACAGTACTGGTGGGGACACGTTTGTCCCTGTATAACACTGGGGTACAGTACCGGTGGGGACAGGTCTGTCACTGTATAACACTGGGGTACAGTACTGGTGGGGACGGGTCTGTCCCTGTATAATACTGGGGTACAGTACTGGTGGGGAACAGGTCTGTCCCTGTACAACACTGAGGTGCAGTACAGGTGGGGGACAGGTCTGTCACTTTATAACACTGGGGTACAGTACTGGTGGGGACGGGTCTGTCACTGTATAACACTGGGGTGCAGTACTGGTGGGGACAGGTCTGTCACTGTATAACACTGGGGTACAGTACTGGTGGGGACAGGTCTGTCCCTGCATAACACTGGGATACAGTACTGACAGGGGACAGGTCTGTCCCGCTATAACACGGGGGTACAGTACTGGTGGGGACAGGTCTGTCCCTTATAACACTGGGGTACAGTACTGGTGGGGACATGTCTGTCACTGTGTAACACCGGGGTACAGTACTGGTGGGGACAGGTCTGTCCCTGTATAACACTGGGGTACAGTACTGGTGGGGACAGGTCTGTCCCTGTATAACACTGGGGTACAGTACTGGTGGGGCTGGTCTGTCCCAGTATAACACAGGAGCACAGTACTTGTGGGGACAGGTCTGTCACTATAAAACACCGGGGTACTGTACTGGTGGGGACAGGTCTGTCACTGTATAACACTGGGGGACAGTACTGGTGGGGATGGGTCTGTCCCAGTATAACACTGGGGTACAGTACTGGTGGGGACAGGTCTGTCACTATAAAACACTGGGGTACTGTACTGGTGGGGACAGTCTGTCCCTGTATATCACTGGGGTACAGTACTGGTGGGGATGGGTCTGTCATTGTATAACACTGGGGTGCAGTACTGGTGGGGACAGTCTGTCCCTGTATATCACTGGGGTACGGTACTGGTGGGGATGGGTCTGTCCCTGTATAACACTGGGGTACAGTACTGGTGGGGACGGGTCTGTCCCTGTATAACACTGGGGTACAGTACTGGTGGGGACAGTCTGTCCCTGTATATCACTGGGGTACAGTACTGGTGGGGATGGGTCTGTCATTGTATAACACTGGGGTGCAGTACTGGTGGGGACAGGTCTGTCCCTGTATAACACTGGGGTACAGTATTGTCAGGGGAGGGTCATGTCTGTCAATGTATAACACTGGGGTACAGTTCTAGTGCGGACAGGACTGTCACTGTGTAACACTGGGGGACAGTACTGGTGGGGGCAGGTCTATCATTGTATAACACTGAGGTACAGTACTGGTGGGGACAGATCTGTCCCGGTATAACAGTGGGGTGCAGTACTGGCGGAGACAGGTCTATCACTGTATAACACTGGGGTAGAGTACTGGTGGCGACGGGTCTGTCCCTGTATAACATTGGGGTACAGTACTGGTGGGGACCGGTCTGTCACTGTATAAAACTGGGGGACAGTACTGGTGGGGGCAGGTCTGTCAGTGTATAACACTGAGGTACAGTACTGGTGGGGGACAGGTCTGTCCCTGTATAACACTGGGATATAGTACTGGTGGGGACAGGCCTGTCACTGTATAACACTGGGGTACAGTACTGGTGGGGACAGGTCTGTCCCTGTATAACACTGGGGTACAGTACTGGAGGGGGCCAGGTCTGTCAATGTATAACACTGGGGTACAGTACTGGTGGGGACAGGGCTCTCCCTGTATAACATTGGGGTACAGTACTCATGGGGAGAGGTCTGTCCCTGTATAACACTGGGTACAGTACTGGTGGGGACAGGTTTGTCGCTGTATAACACTGAGGTACAGTACTGGTGGGGGACAGGTCTGTCCCTGTATAACACTGAGATACTGTACTGGTGGGGGACAGGTCTGTCACTGTATAACGCTAGGGTACAGTACTGGTGGGAACAGATCTGTCATTGTATAACACTGGAGTACAGTACTGGTGGGGACAGGTCTGTCACTGTATAACACTGAGGTACTGTACTGGTGGGGCCAGGTCTGTCACTGGAAAACACTGGGGTACCATACTGGTGGGGACAGGTCTGTCACTGCATAACACTGTGGTACAGTACTGGTGGGGGACAGGTCTGTCACTGTATAACACTGGGGTACAGTACTGGTGGGGACAGGTCTGTCCCTGTATAACACTGGGGTACAGTACTGGTGGGGACAGGTCTGTCACTGTATAACACTGGGGTACTGTACTGGTGAGGATGGGTCTGTCACTGTATAACACTGGGGTACAGTACAGATGGGGACAGGTCTGTCCCTGTATAACACTGGGGTACAGTACTGGTGGGGACAGGTCTGTCACTGTATAACGCTGGGGTACAGTACTGGTGGGGACAGGTCTGTTTCTGTATAACGCTGGGGTACAGTACTGGTGGGGGACAGGTCTGTCACTGTATAACACTGGGGTACAGTACTGGTGGGGACAGGTCTGTCCCTGTATAACACTGGGGTACAGTACTGGTGGGGACAGGTCTGTCACTGTATAACACTGGGGTACTGTACTGGTGAGGATGGGTCTGTCACTGTATAACACTGGGGTACAGTACAGATGGGGACAGGTCTGTCCCTGTATAACACTGGGGTACAGTACTGGTGGGGACAGGTCTGTCACTGTATAACGCTGGGGTACAGTACTGGTGGGGACAGGTCTGTTTCTGTATAACGCTGGGGTACAGTACTGGTGGGGGACAGGTCTGTCACTGTATAACACTGAGGTACAGTACTGGTGAGGACAGGTCTGTCACTGTATAACACTGCGGTACAGTACTGGTGGGGCCAGGTCTGTCACTGTATAACACTGAGGTACAGTACTGGTGGGGACAGGTCTGTCACTGTATAACACTGGGGTACAGTACTGGTGGGGACAGGTCTGTCCCTGTATAACACATGGGTACAGTACTGGTGGGGACAGGTCTGTCCCTGTATAACACTGGGGTACAGTACTGGTGGGGACGGGTCTGTCACTGTATAACACTGGGGTACAGTACTGGTGGGGGCAGGTCTATCACTGTATAACACTGAGGTACAGTACTGGTGGGGACAGATCTGTCCCGGTATAACAGTGGGGTGCAGTACTGGCGGAGACAGGTCTATCACTGTATAACACTGAGGTAGAGTACTGGTGGCGACGGGTCTGTCCCTGTATAACATTGGGGTACAGTACTGGGGTGGACCGGCCTGTCACTGTATAACACTGGGATATCGTACTGGTGGGGACAGGCCTGTCACTGTGTAACACTGGGGTACAGTACTGGTGGGGACAGGTCTGTCCCTGTATAACACTGGGGTACAGTACTGGAGGGAGGAGTTCTGTCACTGTATAACACTGGGGTACAGTACTGGTGGGGACAGGTGTGTCCCTTCTAACACTGTGGTACAGTACTGGTGGGGACAGGTCTGTCCCTGTATAACACTGGGGTACAGTACTGGTGGGGACACGTTTGTCCCTGCATAACACTGGGGTACAGTACCGGTGGGGACAGGTCTGTCGCTGTATAACACTGGGGTATACTACTGCTAAGCACAGGTCTGTCCCTGCAGAACACTGCGGTACAGTAGTGGTGGGGACAGGTCTGTCCGTGTATAACACTGGGTACAGTACTGGTGGGGGACAGGTCTGTCCCGGTATAACACGGGGGTACAGTACTGGTGGGGACAGGTCTGTCCCTTATAACACTGGGGTACAGTACTGGTGGGGACCCGTCTGTCACTGTGTAACACCGGGGTACAGTACTGGTGGGCACAGGTCTGTCACTGTATAACACTGGGGTACAGTACTGGTGTGGACAGGTCTGTCCCTGTATAACACTGGTGTACAGTACTGGTGGGGACAGGTCTGTCCCTGTATAACACAGGAGTACAGTACTTGTGGGGACAGGTCTGTCAGTATAAAACACTGGGGTACTGTACTGGTGGGGACAGGTCTGTCACTGTATAACACTGGGGGACAGTACTGGTGGGGACAGGTCTGTCACTATAAAACACTGCGGTACTGTCCTGGTGGAGACAGGTCTGTCCCTGTATAGCACTGGGGTACAGTACTGGTGGGGACAGGTCTGTCCCTGTATAACACTGGGGTACAGTACTGGTGGGGATGGGTCTGTCATTGTATAACACTGGGGTACAGTACTGGTGGGGACAGTCTGTCCCTGTATATCACTGGGGTACAGTACTGGTGGGGATGGGTCTGTCCGTGTATAACACTGGGGTAGAGTACTGGTGGGGACGGGTCTGTCCCTGTATAACACTGGGGTACAGTACTGGTGGGGACAGTCTGTCCCTGTATATCACTGGGGTACAGTACTGGTGGGGATGGGTCTGTCATTGTATAACACTGGGGTACAGTACTGGTGGGGACAGGTCTGTCCCTGTATAACACTGTGGTACAGTATTGTCAGGGGACAGGTCTGTCCCTGTATAACACTGGGGTACAGTATTGTTGGGGTCAGGTCTGTCAATGTATAACACTGGGGTACAGTTCTAGTGCGGACAGGACTGTCACTGTATAACACTGGGGGACAGTACTGGTGGGGGCAGGTCTGTCCCTGTATAACACTGGGGTACAGTACTGGTGGGGATGGGTCTGTCATTGTATAACACTGGGGTACAGTACTGGTGGGGACAGTCTGTTCCTGTATATCACTGGGGTACAGTACTGGTGGGGATGGGTCTGTCCCTGTATAACACTGGGGTACAGTACTGGTGGGGACGGGTCTGTCCCTGTATAACACTGGGGGACAGTACTGGTGGGGACAGGTCTGTCACTATAAAACACTGCGGTACTGTCCTGGTGGAGACAGGTCTGTCCCTGTATAGCACTGGGGTACAGTACTGGTGGGGACAGGTCTGTCCCTGTATAACACTGGGGTACAGTACTGGTGGGGATGGGTCTGTCATTGTATAACACTGGGGTACAGTACTGGTGGGGACAGTCTGTCCCTGTATATCACTGGGGTACAGTACTGGTGGGGATGGGTCTGTCCGTGTATAACACTGGGGTAGAGTACTGGTGGGGACGGGTCTGTCCCTGTATAACACTGGGGTACAGTACTGGTGGGGACAGTCTGTCCCTGTATATCACTGGGGTACAGTACTGGTGGGGATGGGTCTGTCATTGTATAACACTGGGGTACAGTACTGGTGGGGACAGGTCTGTCCCTGTATAACACTGTGGTACAGTATTGTCAGGGGACAGGTCTGTCCCTGTATAACACTGGGGTACAGTATTGTTGGGGTCAGGTCTGTCAATGTATAACACTGGGGTACAGTTCTAGTGCGGACAGGACTGTCACTGTATAACACTGGGGACAGTACTGGTGGGGGCAGGTCTGTCCCTGTATAACACTGGGGTACAGTACTGGTGGGGATGGGTCTGTCATTGTATAACACTGGGGTACAGTACTGGTGGGGACAGTCTGTCCCTGTATATCACTGGGGTACAGTACTGGTGGGGATGGGTCTGTCCCTGTATAACACTGGGGTACAGTACTGGTGGGGACGGGTCTGTCCCTGTATAACACTGGGGTACAGTACTGGTGGGGACAGTCTGTCCCTGTATATCACTGGGGTACAGTACTGGTGGGGATGGGTCTGTCATTGTATAACACTGGGTTACAGTACTGGTGGGGACAGGTCTGTCCCTGTATAACACTGGGGTACAGTATTGTCAGGGGACAGGTCTGTCCCTGTATAACACTGGGGTACAGTATTGTTGGGGTCAGGTCTGTCAATGTATAACACTGGGGTACAGTTCTAGTGCGGACGGGTCTGTCACTGTATAACACTAGGGTACAGTACTGGTGGGGACCGGTAAGTCCCTGTAGAACACTGGGGTACAGTACTGGTGGGGAACAGGTCTGTCCCTGTACAACATTGAGGTGCAGTACAGGTGGGGGACAGGTCTGTCACTTTATAACACTGGGGTACAGTACTGGTGGGGACGGGTCTGTCACTGTATAACACTGGGGTGCAGTATTGGTGGGGACAGGTCTGTCACTGTATTACACTGGGGTACAGTACTGGTGGGGACAGGTCTGTCCCTGCATAACACTGAGGTACAGACCTGGTGGGGACAGGTCTGTCCCTGTATAACACTGGGGTACAGTACTGGTGGGAACGGGTCTGTCACTGAATAACACTGGGGTACAGTATTGGTGGGGACGGGTCTGTCCCTGTGTAACACTAGGGTACAGTACTGCTGGGGACAGATCTGTCATTGTATAACACTGGGGTACAGTACTGGTGGGAACGGGTCTGTCAATGAATAACACAGGGGTACAGTACTGGTGGGGATGGGTCTGTCACTGTATAACACTGAGGTACAGTACTGGTGGGGACAGGTCTGTCAATGTATAACACTGGGGTACAGTACTGGCGGGGGACAGGTCTGTCCCGGTATAACACAGGGGTACAGTACTGGTGGGGACAGGTCTGTCACTATAAAACACTGGGGTACTGTACTGGTGGAGACAGGTCTGTCCCTGTATAGCACTGGGGTACAGTACTGGTGGGGACAGGTCTGTCCCTGCATAACACTGGGGGACAGTACTGGTGGGGATGGGTCTGTCATTGTATAACAGTGGGGTACAGTACTGGTGGGGACAGTCTGTCCCTGTATATCACTGGGGTACAGTACTGGTGGGGACAGTCTGTCCCTGTATATCACTGGGGTACAGTACTGGTGGGGATGGGTCTGTCATTGTATAACACTGGGGTACAGTACTGGTGGGGACAGTCTGTCCCTGTATAACACTGGGGTATAGGTCTGTCACTGTATAACGCTGGGGTACAGTACTGGTGGGGATGGGTCTGTCCCTGTATAACACTGGGGTACAGTACTGCTGGGGACAGTCTGTCCCTGTATAACACTGGGGTACAGTATTGTTGGGGGACAGGTCTGTCCCTGTATAACACTGGGGTACAGTACTGGTGGGGACGGGTCTGTCCCTGTATAACACTGGGGAACAGTACTGGTGGGGACAGGTCTGTCCTGTATAACACGGGGGTACAGTACTGGTGGGGACAGGTCTGTCCCTGTATAACACATGGGTACAGTACTGGTGGGGACAGGTCTGTCCCTACATAACACTGGGGTACAGTACTGGTGGGGACAGGTCTGTCCCTGTATAACACTGGGGTACAGTACTGGTGGGGATGGGTCTGTCATTGTATAACACTGGGGTACAGTACTGGTGGGGACAGTCTGTCCCTGTATATCACTGGGGTACAGTACTGGTGGGGATGGGTCTGTCCCTGTATAACACTGGGGTACAGTACTGGTGGGGACAGGTCTGTCCCTGTATAACACTGGGGTACAGTACTGGTGGGGACAGTCTGTCCCTGTATATCACTGGGGTACAGTACTGGTGGGGATGGGTCTGTCATTGTATAACACTGGGGTACAGTACTGGTGGGGACAGTCTGTCCCTGTATATCACTGGGGTACAGTACTGGTGGGGATGGGTCTGTCCGTGTATAACACTGGGGTAGAGTACTGGTGGGGACGGGTCTGTCCCTGTATAACACTGGGGTACAGTACTGGTGGGGACAGTCTGTCCCTGTATATCACTGGGGTACAGTACTGGTGGGGATGGGTCTGTCATTGTATAACACTGGGGTACAGTACTGGTGGGGACAGGTCTGTCCCTGTATAACACTGGGGTACAGTATTGTCAGGGGACAGGTCTGTCCCTGTATAACACTGGGGTACAGTATTGTTGGGGTCAGGTCTGTCAATGTATAACACTGGGGTACAGTTCTAGTGCGGACGGGTCTGTCACTGTATAACACTAGGGTACAGTACTGGTGGGGACAGGTCTGTCACTGTATAACACTGGGGTACAGTATTGTTGGGGTCAGGTCTGTCCCTGTATAACACTGGGGTACAGTACTGGTGGGGACAGGTCTGTCCCTGTATAACACTGGGGGACAGTACTGGTGGGGACAGGTCTGTCACTGTATAACACTGGGGTACAGTACTGGTGGGGACAGGTCTGTCCCTGTATAACACTGGGGTACATTATTGTCGGGGGACAGGTCTGTCACTGTATAACGCTGGGGTACAGTACTGGTGGGGACCGGTCTGTCCCTGTATAACACTGGGGTACAGTACTGGTGGGGACAGGTCTGTCCATGTATAACACTGGGGTACAGTATTGTTGGGGTCAGGTCTGTCAATGTATAACACTGGGGTACAGTACTGGTGGGGACAGGTCTGTCCCTGTATAACACTGGGGTACAGTACTGGTGGGGGACTGGTCTGTCACTGTAAACATTTGGGTACAGTACTGGTGGGGACAGGTCTGTCCCTGTATAACACTGGGGTACAGTACTGGTGGGGACAGGTCTGTCCCTGTATAACACTGGGGTACAGTACTGGCGGGGGACAGATCTGTCCCTGTATAACACTGGGGTACAGTATTGTCGGGGGACAGGTCTGTCACTGTATAACGCTAGGGTACAGTACTGGTGGGGACAGGTCCGTCACTGTATAACACTGGGGTACAGTACTGGTGGGGACAGGTCTGTCCCTGTATAATACTGGGGTTTAGTACTGGTGGGGACAGGTCTGTCACTGTATAACACTGGCGTACAGTACTGGTGGGGGACAGGTCTGTCCCGGTATAACACTGTGGTACAGTACTGGTTGGGGACAGGTCTGTCCCTGTATTATACTGGGGTTTAGTACTGGTGGGGAATTGTCTGTCACTGTATAACACTGGCGTACAGTACTGGTGGGGGACAGGTCTGTCCCGGTATAACACTGGGGTACAGTACTGGTTGGGGACAGGTCTGTACCTGTCTATCCCTGGGGTACAGTACTGGTGGGGACGGGTCTGACCCTGTATAACACTGGGGTACAGTTCTAGTGCGGACGGGTCTGTCACTGTATAACACTAGGGTACAGTACTGGTGGGGACCGGTCTGTCCCTGTATAACACTGGGGTACAGTACTCGTGGGGACAGGTCTGTCCCTGTATAACACAGGGGTACAGTATTGTTGGGGTCAGGTCTGTCAATGTATAACACTGGGGTACAGTACTGGCGGGGGACAGATCTGTCCCTGTATAACACTGGGGTACAGTATTGTCGGGGGACAGGTCTGTCACTGTATAACGCTAGGGTACAGTTCTAGTGCGGACGGGTCTGTCACTGTATAACACTGGGGTACAGTACTGGTGGGGACAGGTCTGTCCCTGTATAACACTGGGGTACAGTACTGGTGGGGATGGGTCTGTCATTGTATAACACTGGGGTACAGTACTGGTGGGGACAGTCTGTCCCTGTATATCACTGGGGTACAGTACTGGTGGGGATGGGTCTGTCCCTGTATAACACTGGGGTACAGTACTGGTGGGGACGGGTCTGTCCCTGTATAACACTGGGGTACATTATTGTCGGGGGACAGGTCTGTCACTGTATAACGCTGGGGTACAGTACTGGTGGGGACCGGTCTGTCCCTGTATAACACTGGGGTACAGTACTGGTGGGGACAGGTCTGTCCATGTATAACACTGGGGTACAGTATTGTTGGGGTCAGGTCTGTCAATGTATAACACTGGGGTACAGTACTGGTGGGGACAGGTCTGTCCCTGTATAACACTGGGGTACAGTACTGGTGGGGGACTGGTCTGTCACTGTATAATACTGGGGTACAGTACTGGTGGGGACAGGTCTGTCCCTGTATAACACTGGGGTACAGTACTGGTGGGGACAGGTCTGTCCCTGTATAACACTGGGGTACAGTACTGGTGGGGGACAGATCTGTCCCTGTATAACACTGGGGTACAGTATTGTCGGGGGACAGGTCTGTCACTGTATAACGCTAGGGTACAGTACTGGTGGGGACAGGTCCGTCACTGTATAACACTGGGGTACAGTACTGGTGGGGACAGGTCTGTCCCTGTATAATACTGGGGTTTAGTACTGGTGGGGACAGGTCTGTCACTGTATAACACTGGCGTACAGTACTGGTGGGGGACAGGTCTGTCCCGGTATAACACTGTGGTACAGTACTGGTTGGGGACAGGTCTGTCCCTGTATTATACTGGGGTTTAGTACTGGTGGGGAATTGTCTGTCACTGTATAACACTGGCGTACAGTACTGGTGGGGGACAGGTCTGTCCCGGTATAACACTGGGGTACAGTACTGGTTGGGGACAGGTCTGTACCTGTCTATCCCTGGGGTACAGTACTGGTGGGGACGGGTCTGACCCTGTATAACACTGGGGTACAGTTCTAGTGCGGACGGGTCTGTCACTGTATAACACTAGGGTACAGTACTGGTGGGGACCGGTCTGTCCCTGTATAACACTGGGGTACAGTACTCGTGGGGACAGGTCTGTCCCTGTATAACACAGGGGTACAGTATTGTTGGGGTCAGGTCTGTCAATGTATAACACTGGGGTACAGTACTGGCGGGGGACAGATCTGTCCCTGTATAACACTGGGGTACAGTATTGTCGGGGGACAGGTCTGTCACTGTATAACGCTAGGGTACAGTTCTAGTGCGGACGGGTCTGTCACTGTATAACACTGGGGTACAGTACTGGTGGGGACAGGTCTGTCCCTGTATAACACTGGGGTACAGTACTGGTGGGGATGGGTCTGTCATTGTATAACACTGGGGTACAGTACTGGTGGGGACAGTCTGTCCCTGTATATCACTGGGGTACAGTACTGGTGGGGATGGGTCTGTCCCTGTATAACACTGGGGTACAGTACTGGTGGGGACGGGTCTGTCCCTGTATAACACTGGGGTACAGTACTGGTGGGGACAGTCTGTCCCTGTATATCACTGGGGTACAGTACTGGTGGGGATGGGTCTGTCATTGTATAACACTGGGGTACAGTACTGGTGGGGACAGGTCTGTCCCTGTATAACACTGTGGTACAGTATTGTCAGGGGACAGGTCTGTCCCTGTATAACACTGGGGTACAGTATTGTTGGGGTCAGGTCTGTCAATGTATAACACTGGGGTACAGTTCTAGTGCGGACAGGACTGTCACTGTATAACACTGGGGGACAGTACTGGTGGGGGCAGGTCTGTCCCTGTATAACACTGGGGTACAGTACTGGTGGGGATGGGTCTGTCATTGTATAACACTGGGGTACAGTACTGGTGGGGACAGTCTGTCCCTGTATATCACTGGGGTACAGTACTGGTGGGGATGGGTCTGTCCGTGTATAACACTGGGGTAGAGTACTGGTGGGGACGGGTCTGTCCCTGTATAACACTGGGGTACAGTACTGGTGGGGACAGTCTGTCCCTGTATATCACTGGGGTACAGTACTGGTGGGGATGGGTCTGTCATTGTATAACACTGGGTTACAGTACTGGTGGGGACAGGTCTGTCCCTGTATAACACTGGGGTACAGTATTGTCAGGGGACAGGTCTGTCCCTGTATAACACTGGGGTACAGTATTGTTGGGGTCAGGTCTGTCAATGTATAACACTGGGGTACAGTTCTAGTGCGGACGGGTCTGTCACTGTATAACACTAGGGTACAGTACTGGTGGGGACCGGTAAGTCCCTGTAGAACACTGGGGTACAGTACTGGTGGGGAACAGGTCTGTCCCTGTACAACATTGAGGTGCAGTACAGGTGGGGGACAGGTCTGTCACTTTATAACACTGGGGTACAGTACTGGTGGGGACGGGTCTGTCACTGTATAACACTGGGGTGCAGTATTGGTGGGGACAGGTCTGTCACTGTATTACACTGGGGTACAGTACTGGTGGGGACAGGTCTGTCCCTGCATAACACTGAGGTACAGACCTGGTGGGGACAGGTCTGTCCCTGTATAACACTGGGGTACAGTACTGGTGGGAACGGGTCTGTCACTGAATAACACTGGGGTACAGTATTGGTGGGGACGGGTCTGTCCCTGTGTAACACTAGGGTACAGTACTGCTGGGGACAGATCTGTCATTGTATAACACTGGGGTACAGTACTGGTGGGAACGGGTCTGTCAATGAATAACACAGGGGTACAGTACTGGTGGGGATGGGTCTGTCACTGTATAACACTGAGGTACAGTACTGGTGGGGACAGGTCTGTCAATGTATAACACTGGGGTACAGTACTGGCGGGGGACAGGTCTGTCCCGTATAACACAGGGGTACAGTACTGGTGGGGACAGGTCTGTCACTATAAAACACTGGGGTACTGTACTGGTGGAGACAGGTCTGTCCCTGTATAGCACTGGGGTACAGTACTGGTGGGGACAGGTCTGTCCCTGCATAACACTGGGGTACAGTACTGGTGGGGATGGGTCTGTCATTGTATAACAGTGGGGTACAGTACTGGTGGGGACAGTCTGTCCCTGTATATCACTGGGGTACAGTACTGGTGGGGACAGTCTGTCCCTGTATATCACTGGGGTACAGTACTGGTGGGGATGGGTCTGTCATTGTATAACACTGGGGTACAGTACTGGTGGGGACAGTCTGTCCCTGTATAACACTGGGGTATAGGTCTGTCACTGTATAACGCTGGGGTACAGTACTGGTGGGGATGGGTCTGTCCCTGTATAACACTGGGGTACAGTACTGCTGGGGACAGTCTGTCCCTGTATAACACTGGGGTACAGTATTGTTGGGGGACAGGTCTGTCCCTGTATAACACTGGGGTACAGTACTGGTGGGGACGGGTCTGTCCCTGTATAACACTGGGGAACAGTACTGGTGGGGACAGGTCTGTCCCTGTATAACACGGGGGTACAGTACTGGTGGGGATGGGTCTGTCCCTGTATAACACTGGGGTACAGTACTGGTGGGGACAGGTCTGTCCCTGTATAACACTGGGGTACAGTACTGGTGGGGACAGTCTGTCCCTGTATATCACTGGGGTACAGTACTGGTGGGGATGGGTCTGTCATTGTATAACACTGGGGTACAGTACTGGTGGGGACAGTCTGTCCCTGTATATCACTGGGGTACAGTACTGGTGGGGATGGGTCTGTCCGTGTATAACACTGGGGTAGAGTACTGGTGGGGACGGGTCTGTCCCTGTATAACACTGGGGTACAGTACTGGTGGGGACAGTCTGTCCCTGTATATCACTGGGGTACAGTACTGGTGGGGATGGGTCTGTCATTGTATAACACTGGGGTACAGTACTGGTGGGGACAGGTCTGTCCCTGTATAACACTGGGGTACAGTATTGTCAGGGGACAGGTCTGTCCCTGTATAACACTGGGGTACAGTATTGTTGGGGTCAGGTCTGTCAATGTATAACACTGGGGTACAGTTCTAGTGCGGACGGGTCTGTCACTGTATAACACTAGGGTACAGTACTGGTGGGGACCGGTCTGTCCCTGTATAATACTGGGGTACAGTACTGGTGGGGACAGGTCTGTCACTGTATAACACTGGGGTACAGTATTGTTGGGGTCAGGTCTGTCCCTGTATAACACTGGGGTACAGTACTGGTGGGGACAGGTCTGTCCCTGTATAACACTGGGGTACAGTACTGGTGGGGACCGGTCTGTCCCTGTATAACACTGGGGGACAGTACTGGTGGGGACAGGTCTGTCACTGTATAACACTGGGGTACAGTACTGGTGGGGACAGGTCTGTCCCTGTATAACACTGGGGTACAGTACTGGTGGGGACGGGTGTGTCATTGTATAACACTGGGGTACAGTACTGGTGGGGGACAGGTCTGTCCCTGTATAACACTGGGGTACATTATTGTCGGGGGACAGGTCTGTCACTGTATAACGCTGGGGTACAGTACTGGTGGGGACCGGTCTGTCCCTGTATAACACTGGGGTACAGTACTGGTGGGGACAGGTCTGTCCATGTATAACACTGGGGTACAGTATTGTTGGGGTCAGGTCTGTCAATGTATAACACTGGGGTACAGTACTGGTGGGGACAGGTCTGTCCCTGTATAACACTGGGGTACAGTACTGGTGGGGGACTGGTCTGTCACTGTATAATACTGGGGTACAGTACTGGTGGGGACAGGTCTGTCCCTGTATAACACTGGGGTACAGTACTGGTGGGGACAGGTCTGTCCCTGTATAACACTGGGGTACAGTACTGGCGGGGGACAGATCTGTCCCTGTATAACACTGGGGTACAGTATTGTCGGGGGACAGGTCTGTCACTGTATAACGCTAGGGTACAGTACTGGTGGGGACAGGTCCGTCACTGTATAACACTGGGGTACAGTACTGGTGGGGACAGGTCTGTCCCTGTATAATACTGGGGTTTTAGTACTGGTGGGGACAGGTCTGTCACTGTATAACACTGGCGTACAGTACTGGTGGGGGACACGTCTGTCCCGGTATAACACTGTGGTACAGTACTGGTTGGGGACAGGTCTGTCCCTGTATTATACTGGGGTTTAGTACTGGTGGGGAATTGTCTGTCACTGTATAACACTGGCGTACAGTACTGGTGGGGGACAGGTCTGTCCCGGTATAACACTGGGGTACAGTACTGGTTGGGGACAGGTCTGTACCTGTCTATCCCTGGGGTACAGTACTGGTGGGGACGGGTCTGACCCTGTATAACACTGGGGTACAGTTCTAGTGCGGACGGGTCTGTCACTGTATAACACTAGGGTACAGTACTGGTGGGGACCGGTCTGTCCCTGTATAACACTGGGGTACAGTACTCGTGGGGACAGGTCTGTCCCTGTATAACACAGGGGTACAGTATTGTTGGGGTCAGGTCTGTCAATGTATAACACTGGGGTACAGTACTGGCGGGGGACAGATCTGTCCCTGTATAACACTGGGGTACAGTATTGTCGGGGGACAGGTCTGTCACTGTATAACGCTAGGGTACAGTTCTAGTGCGGACGGGTCTGTCACTGTATAACACTGGGGTACAGTACTGGTGGGGTCAGGTCTGTCAATGTATAACACTGGGGTACAGTACTGGTGGGGACAGGGCTGTCACTGTGTAACACTGCGGTACAGTACTGGTGGGCACAGGTCTGTCCCTGTATAACACTGGGGTACAGTACTGGTGGGGACAGGTCTGTCACTGTATAACACTGGGGTACAGTACTGGCGGGGGACAGGTCTGTCCCTGTATAACACTGGGGTTTAGTACTGGTGGGGACAGGTCTGTCCCTGTATAACACTGGGGTACAGTACTGGTGGGGTCAGGTCTGTCCCTGTATAACACTGTGGTACAGTACTGGTGGGGACAGGTCTGTCGCTGTATAGCGCTGGGGTACAGTACTGGTGGGGGACAGGTCTGTCCCTGTATAACACTGAGGTACAATCCTGGTGGGGACAGGTCTGTCTCTATATAACACTGGGGGACAGTACTGGTGAGGATAAGTCTGTCCCTGTATAACACCGGGGTTACAGTACTGGTGGGGACAGGTCTGTCACTGTATTACACTGGAGTACAGTACTGGTGGGGGACAGGTCTGTCCCTGTATAACACTGGGGGACAGTACTGGTGAGGACAGGTCTGTCACTGTATAAAACTGGGGTACAGTACTGGTGGGGGACGGGTCTGTCACTGTATAACACTGGGGTACAGTACTGGTGGGGACAGGTCTGTCCCTGTATAACACTTGGGTACAGTATTGGTGTGGACAGGTCTGTCACTGTATAACACTTGCGTACAGTACTGGTGGGGACAGGTCTATCATTGTATAACACTGGGGTACAGTACTGGTGGGGACAGGTCTGTCACTGTATAACACTGGGGTACTGTACTGGTGGGGGACAGGTCTGTCATTGTATAACACTGGGGTACAGTACTGGTGGGGACACGTCTGTCACTGAATAACACTGGAGTACAGTACTGGTGGGGGACAGGTCTGTCCCTGTATAACACTGGGGGACAGTACTGGTGACGAGAGGTCTGTCCCTGTATAACCCTGGAGTATATTACTGACCCTGTGTGTATAACTCTGTGCTGTCCGTGTCCTGGGAGTCTTTGTTGAGGAGCGGGGGGACAGTGTTGATGAAACGTTCCGCTGTATCTAACTGCGTGTTGTCCCTGGGAGTATTTGATGTGAGGCTGTGTGTATTGTGTATCTAAATCCTAGTCCCTGGGAGTGGTTGATCGGGACATCCTCAAGCGAGTTTTAGAGTCATAGAGATGTACAGCACGGAAACAGACCCTTTGGTCCAACCCGTCCATGCCGACCAGATATCCCAACCCAATCTAGTCCCACCTGCCAGCACCCGGCCCATATCCCTCCAAACCCTTCCTATTCATATACCCATCCAAATGCCTCTTAAATGTTGTAATTGAACCAGCCCCCACCACATCCTCTGGCAGCTCATTCCATACACATACCACCCTCTGGGGGAAAGAGTTGCCCCTTAGGTCTCTTTTATATCTTTCCCCTCTCACCCTAAACCTATGCCCCTCTAGTTCTGGACTCCCCCACCCCAGGGGGAAAAGACTTTGTCTATTTACCCTATCCATGCCCCACATGATTTTCTAAACTTCTATAGGCTCACCCAATAGTCTCTGACACTTTGTATCTTACTCCCTGTCCCTGCGTGAGTGTGAAGAGGGACAGTGTAGAGGGAGCTTTACTCTGTAACTAAGCTCCTGTGCCTGGGAGTGTTTGATGGGGGGACAGTGTAGAAGGAGCTTCACTCTGTATCTAACCCTGTGCTGTCCCTGTCCCTGGGAGTGTTTGATGGGGGACAGTGTAGAGGGAGTTTTACTCTGTATTAAACCCCCTGTCCCTGGGAGTGTTTGATGGGGGGACAGTATAGAGGGAGCTTTACTCTGTATCTAACCCCGTGCTGTCCCTATCCCTGGGAGTGTTTGATGGAGGGACAGTGTAGAGGGAGCTTTACTCTGTATCTAACCCCGTGCTGTCCCTGTCCCTGGGTGTGTTTGATGGGGGACAGTGTAGAGGGAGCTTTACCCTGTATCTAACCCCGTGCTGTCCCTGTCCTGGGAGTGTTTGATGGGGGACAGTGTAGAGAGAGCTTTACTCTGTATCTAACCCCGTGCTGTCTCTGTCCTGGGAGTGTTTGATGGGGGACAGTGTAGAGAGAGCTTTACTCTGTATCTAACCCCGTGCTGTCCCTGTCCCTGGGAGTGTTTGATGGGGGGACAGTGTAGAGGGAGCTTTACCCTGTATCTAACCCCGTGCTGTCCCTGTCCCTGGGAGTGTTTGATGGGGGACAGTGTAGAGAGAGCTTTACTCTGTATCTAACCCCGTGCTGTCCCTGTCCCTGGGAGTGTATGATGGGGGACAGTGTAGAGAGAGCTTTACACTGTATCTAACCCCGTGCTGTCCCTGCCCTGGGAGTGTTTGATGGGGACAGTTAGAGGGAGCTTTACCCTGTATCTAACCCCGTGCTGTCCCTGTCCCTGGGAGTGTTTGATGGGGGGACAGTGTAGAGGGAGCTTTACCCTGTATCTAACCCTGTGCTGTCCCTGTCCCTGGAAGGGAGATATTACTGTACATGGTCTGACCTGTATGTTCAGTCAGGAGTTAGCCCCCAGGTCAGTGTTAGAGGGGTTGGGCTGACCATGTTTGTCTGTGTCCCTGACAGTATTCCGAGTGTACGGACTGCCGAGCTGCCTTTGCACGGGACTTTGGCTGCTTTTGTGTCGATGGCTGCTTTTGTCCACGTGTCAGTGTTTGATCAGCTCAGAGTGAACCCAGTGCCTGGTTCCACAGGATCGGAACCACATCCCTTCCGACTCACTGGGGAACGTCACTCAGGGGTTAACGTACTGTTCCCAGACCGGAACGCCCGTGTGGGAAGGCAGTGTTTGATCGGACTGGGAGCCGGGTCCGTCTTTGTGTACGGACGGGGAGCCGGCAGGACCTAACCCTTTCCCACCATTCCAAAATACGCGGGAGGAGGAATTGGGCCACTCGGCCCATCAAGTCAGCTCTCTGATTCCCCCTTCCTGACTAAACACCCCTCAGCCTGGAATATAACCCTTCAATTCCCCCTTCCTGATTAAACACCCCTCAGCCTGGAATATAACCCCTCGATTCCCCTTCCTGATTAAACACCCCTCAGCCTGGAATATAACCCCTCGATTCCCCCTTCCTGATTAAACCCCTCGGCCTGGAATATAACCCCTCGATTCCCCCTTCCTGATTAAACACCCCTCAGCCTGGAATATAACCCCACGATTCCCCTCCCTGATTAAACCCCTCGGCCTGGAATATAACCCCTCGATTCCCCCTTCCTGATTAAACCCCTCGGCCTGGAATATAACCCCTCGATTCCCCCTTCCTGATTAAACCCCCCGGCCTGGAATATAACCCCTCGATTCCCCCTTCCTGATTAAACACCCCTCAGCCTGGAATATAACCCCTCGATTCCCCCTTCCTGATTAAACACCCCTCAGCCTGGAATATAACCCCTCGATTCCCCCTTCCTGATTAAACCCCTCGGCCTGGAATATAACCCCTCGATTCCGCCTTCCTGATTAAACCCCCCAGCCTGGAATATAACCCCTCGATTCCCCCTTCCTGATTAAACCCCTCGGCCTTGAATATAACCCCTCGATTCCCCCTTCCTGATTAAACCACCCTCAGCCTGGAATATAACCCCTCGATTCCCCTTCCTGATTAAACCCCTCAGCTTGGAATATAACCCCTCGATTCCCCCTTCCCGATTAAACCCCTCGACCTGGAATATAACCCTCAAAATCCCCCCTTCCTGATTAAACCACCCTCAGCCTGGAATATAACCCCTCGATTCCCGCTTTCTGATTAAGCCCCTCGGCCTGGAATATAACCCCTCGATTCCCCTTCCTGATTAAACCCCTCGGCCTGGAATATAACCCCTCGATTCCCCTTCCTGATTAAACCACTCGGCCTGGAAATTAACCCCTCGATTCCCCTTCCTGATTAAACCCCTCATCCTGGAATATAACCCCTCGATTCCCCCTTCCTGATTAAACCACCCTCAGCCTGGAATATAACCCCTCGATTCCCCTTCCTGATTAAACCCCTCAGCCTGGAATATAACCCCTCGATTCCCCCTTCCCGATTAAACCCCTCGACCTGGAATATAACCCTCAAAATCCCCCCTTCCTGATTAAACCACCCCTCAGCCTGGAATATAACCCCTCGATTCCCGCTTTCTGATTAAGCCCCTCGGCCTGGAATATAACCCCTCGATTCCCCTTCCTGATTAAACCCCTCGGCCTGGAAATTAACCCCTCGATTCCCCTTCCTGATTAAACCCCTCGGCCTGGAATATAGCCCCTCAATTCCCCCTTCCTGATTAAACCCCTCAGCCTGGAATATAACCCCTCGATTCCCCCTTCCTGATTAAACCCCTCGGCCTGGAATATAACCCCCTCGATTCCCCCTTCCTGATTAAATCCCTCGGCCTGGAATATAACCCCTCGATTCCCCCTTCCTGATTAAACCCCTCAGCCTGGAATATAACCCCTCAATTCCCCCCTTCCTGATTAAACCCCTCTGCCTGGAATATAACCCCTCGATTCCCCTTCCTGATTAAACCCCTCAGCCTGGAATATAACCCCTCAATTCCCCCTTCCTGATTAAACCCCTCAGCCTGGAATATAACCCCTCGATTCCCCTTCCTGATTAAACCCCTCGGCCTAGAATATAACGCCTCGATTCCCCCTTCCTGATTAAACCCCTCAGCCTGGAATATAACCCCTCGATTCCCCTTCCTGATTAAACCCCTCGGCCTAGAATATAACCCCTCGATTCCCCCTTCCTGATTAAACCCTCGGCCTAGAATATAACCCCTCGATTCCCCCTTCCTGATTAAACCTCTTCAGCCTGGAATATAACCCCTCGATTCCCCCTTCCTGATTAAACCCCTCCGCCTGGAATATCACGCCTCGATTCCCCTTTCCTGATTAAACCCTCAGCCTGGAATATAACCCCTCGATTCCCCTTCCTGATTAAACCCTCAGCCTGGAATATAACCCCTCGATTCCCCTTCCTGATTACATCCCTCGGCCGGGAATATAACCCCTCGATTCCCCCTTCCTGATTAAACCCCTCGGCCTGGAATATAACCCCTCAATTCGCCCCTTCCTGATTAAACCCCTCAGCCTGGAATATAACCCCTCGATTCCCCCTTCCTGATTAAACCCTCGGCCTGGAATATAACCCCTCGATTCCCCTTCCTGATTAAACCCCTCGGCCTGGACTATAACCCCTCGATTCCCCCTTCCTGATTAAACCCCTCAGCCTGGAATATAACCCCTTGATTCCCCCTTCCTGATTAAACCCCTCAGCCTGGAATATAACCCCTCGATTCCCCCTTCCTGATTAAACCCCTCGGCCTGGAATATAACCCCTCGATTCCCCCTTCCTGATTAAACCCCTCAGCCTGGAATATAACCCCTTGATTCCCCCTTCCTGATTAAACCCCTCAGCCTGGAATATAACCCCTCGATTCCCCCTTCCTGATTAAACCCCTCAGCCTGGAATATAACCCCTTGATTCCCCTTCCTGATTAAACCCCTCAGCCTGGAATATAACCCCTCGATTCCCCCTTCCTGATTAAACCATTCGGCCTGGAATATAACCCCTCGATTCCCCCTTCCTGATTAAACCCCTCGGCCTGGAATATAACCCCTCGATTCCCCCTTCCTGATTAAACCCCTCAGCCTGGAATATAACCCCTCGATTCCCCCTTCCTGATGAAACCCCTCGGCCTGGAATATAACCCCTCGATTCCCCCTTCCTGATTAAACCCCTCGGCCTGGAATATAACCCCTCGGTTCCCCTTCCTGATTAAACCCCTCGGCCTGGAATATAACCCCCTCGATTCCCCCTTCCTGATTAAACGTCTGACCCTCGAGCGACCTGGACAGTGCTCTGAGGTAAGGAATCCCACAGATTCCCTCCCATGGGAGAGTGGGGAAATTCCTCCCCCTGTCTGTGAGGGAGACCCTACTCCGAGATGGTGACCCTCTGGGTCTGAGAGTCCCCCACACGACCTGGCGGGGGGTGGGTGGGGGTGGAAACAACCTCTCCCCATCTCCCCACCCCGTCAACCCCCAATAGTCTGTTTCAATATGGTCGTCACACCCCTCTGGAGATAGGGAGGGGACGTAGATAGGGAGGGGTGTAGGTGGCTGGAGGAGGGGACAGGGATAGGGAGGGGGTGTAGGTGGCTGGAGGAGGGGACGGAGATAGGGAGGGGGGTGTAGGGGCTGGAGGAGGGGACAGAGATAGGGAGGGGGTGTAGGGGCTGGAGGAGGGGACGGAGATAGGGAGGGGGTGTAGGGGCTGGAGGAGGGGATGGAGATAGGGAGGGGGTGTAGGGGCTGGAGGAAGGGACGGAGATAGGGAGGGGGTGTAGGGGCTGGAGGAGGGGACGGAGATAGGGAGGGGGTGTAGGGGCTGGAGGAAGGGACGGAGATAGGGAGGGGGTGTAGGGGGCTGGAGAAGGGGCTGGAGAT
>NW_026867602.1:550625-560625 GCF_020745735.1 Hemiscyllium ocellatum
GGAGCACCGTGCACAGTTCCCCATCTCCGTATCCCTCGGTCAGACCCACACTCGGAGCACCGTGCACAGTTCCCTGTCTCCGTATCCCTCGGTCAGACCCACACTCGGAGCACCGTGCACAGTTCCCCATCTCCGTATCCCTCGGTCAGACCCACACTCGGAGCACCGTGCACAGTTCCCATCTCCGTATCCCTCGGTCAGACCCACACTCGGAGCACCGTGCACAGTTCCCATCTCCGTATCCCTGTCAGACCCACACTCGGAGAACCGTGCACAGTTCCCCGTCTCCGTATCCCTCGGTCAGACCCACACTCGGAGCACCGTGCACAGTTCCCCATCTCCGTATCCCTGTCAGACCCACACTCGGAGAACCGTGCACAGTTCCCCGTCTCCGTATCCCTCGGTCAGACCCACACTCGGAGCACCGTGCACAGTTCCCCATCTCCGTATCTCTCGGTCAGACCCACACTCGGAGCACCGTGCGCAGTTCCCCATCTCCGTATCCCTCGGTCAGACCCACACTCGGAGCACCGTTCATGTCTCCGTACATTGGGAGAGGCCTGTTTCAGAGTAAATTGCCAAAGTTGATTCAGAGGAGTGTACACAAGGCAGGACCTGGGAGTTATCAGTTTGAAAACAGTTGTTGAGAGATAAGAGCAATTGAGCTCACATTCCCCTGTCAAAATGTTTGCCTGAGATCATGCCGAGTTTATCAAACCCAAGACAGACACCTCATATCCATTAACTGCACAGTCCACCCCCTTCACACACACAGCGCTGACCCTCCCACAGCCCCCGCTCCCTCAGCACTGACCCTCTGGTATGTCTCTGTCTGTTCTGACGATGGTATTACTGTAATCTGTCCTCAGGTATGATCCAACCGACTCCATGTCCACTGAACGGGAGGAATTCTTACCCCACCCTTCCGGGAAAAAAACGATCCAGTTCACAGATGTAAGGATCCCTTTACAACTCATTAACAAGCTCAGTGTCGAGATGGCTTTACTCTGCATCTAACTCCGTGCTGCCCCTGTCCCTTGGAGTGTTTGATGGGGGACAGTGTAGAGGAAGCTTTACTCTGTATCTAACCCCGTGCTGTCCCTGTCCCTGGGAGTGTTTGATGGGGGACAGTGTAGAGAGAGCTTTACTCTGTATCTAACCCCGGTCTGTCCCTGTCCCTGGGAGTGTTTGATGTGGGGACAGTGTAGAGGGAGCTTTACTCTGAACCTAACCCCGTGCTGTCCTTGTCCCTGGGAGTGTTTGATGTGGGGACAGTGTAGAGGGAGCTTTACTCTGTATCTAACCTCGTGCTGTTGCTGTCCTGGGAGTGTTTGATGGGGGGACAGTGTAGAGGGAGCTTTACCCTGTATCTAACCCCGTGCTGTCCCTGTCCTGGGAGTGTTTGATGGGGGGACGGTGTAGAGGGAGCTTTACCCTGTATCTAACCCCCTGTCCCTGGGAGTGTATGATGGGGGGGGACGGTGCAGAGGGAGGTGAGTCCCTGAATGTCCCTCTGAGACTGTGTCCACTCTCTCTCTCTCTCTCTCTCTGTCTCTCGCCCCCCAGTTTGACGGGAAGACATCTTTTGGCATGTCGGCTTTCAACCTCAGCAACTCCATCATGGGAAGTGGAATCCTTGGTCTGGCGTATGCCATGTCGAACACGGGCATCATCGTCTTTGTGTGAGTAGGGAGCGGGTCTGGGTGCCAGTGTGTCCCTTGGGGGGGCATTGAGGGAGGCGGTGAGGGGGTGGAGATGCTCAGCTCTGTGTGTGGGAAAAGGGCAGGGTGTGGGGTAAAGTTGCGGACTGGATGTGTCTCGGTGGTGATTGCCAGTTTCTCTGGCGTGGGTGTGGTGGGAGCTGGGGGCAGGCCAGGGAACACTCGCTCGACTACTTCCCGCATTTAAATCCTTCGCAACACTGCCTGCTCCTTGCATCATTCCTGGCTCCACGCCCCAAGGGATCTGGATCCCGTCCAGGACTGAGAATAGCTGTCACGTCCGCACAACGCCAAGGGAGCAGGTGTTTGGATTCTCTGTGTGTGTTTCAACAGCTCGAGCAGCAGGAAGCAATACTCACAGCACTGACCCTCCCACAGCCCCCACACCCTCAGCACTGACCCTCCCACAGCACCCACTCCCTCAGCACTGACCCTCCCACAGCACCCACTCCCTCAGCACTGACCCTCCCACATCACCCACTCCTTCAGCACTGACCCTCCCACAGCACCCACTCCCTCAGCACTGACCCTCCGACAGTCCCCGCTCCCTCAGCACTGACCCACCCACAGCCCCCACTCCCTCAGCACTGACCCTCCCACAGCACCTACTCCCTTAGCACTGACCATCCCAACGCGCCCACCCCCTCAGCACTGACCCACAGCCCCCGCACCCTCAGCACTGACCCTCCCATAGCCCCCACTCCCTCAGCACTGACCCTCCCACGGCCCCCGCTCCCTCAGCACTGACCCTCCCACAGCCCCCCCTCCCTCAGCGCTGACCCTCCCACAGCGCCCACTCCCTCAGCACTGACCCTCCC
The DNA here is from genome assembly GCF_020745735.1 of Hemiscyllium ocellatum. NCBI lineage: Eukaryota > Metazoa > Chordata > Chondrichthyes > Orectolobiformes > Hemiscylliidae > Hemiscyllium > Hemiscyllium ocellatum. The sequence continues at coordinate 553,165 of NW_026867602.1, forward strand.
AGAGCGCCCGCTCCCTCAGCGCTGACCCTCCCACAGCGCCCGCTCCCTCAGCACTGACCGTCTCACGGCACCCGCGCCCTCAGCACTGACCCTCCCACAGCGCCCCCTCCCTCAGCACTGATCCTCCCATAGGGCCCGCTCCCTCAGCACTGACCCTCCCACAGCCCCCACTCCCTCAGCACTGACCCTCCCACAGCACCCACACCCTCAGCACTGACCCTCCCACAGCGCCCGCTCCCTCAGCACTGACCCTCCCACAGCACCCACTCCCTCAGCACTGACCCTTCCTCAGCGCCCACTCCCACAGCGCTGACCCTCCCACAGCCCCCACTCCCTCAGCACTGACCCTCCCACAGCACCCACTCCCTCAGCACTGACCCTTCCTCAGCGCCCACTCCCTCAGCACTGACCCTCCCACAGCACCCGCTCCCTCAGCACTGACCCTCCCACAGCACCCGCTCCCTCAGCACTGACCCTTTGGAATCGGCGAATTCTGTTGGGTCCAGTGTGGTGCGGTGGGGGTGTAACGTCTCTGTCCAGTGAGTTGTTTGGGGGTGGGGGGAGGGTGTAATTCCCTCCTCTTTGGCTCCCTCTCCCCATCCCCCTGTTGTCCGTCACACAGGATCTGAGCAGCTGGAGAAGGCGTCCATATCTCTGGCTGTGTACACAGCCCAGGGATACTGTCCGACTCCCTCTGTCCTCCCACTCCGGGGCGATTACCTCTCCCCAGGGAGCTGCGGGGGGAGAGGGGGCAGATGACAGCCCCAGTTAGGCCTGGGCACTAACACTCTCTCTCTCTCTCCATCTCCTTTCACAGCATCTTGTTAATCTCCATCGCCATGCTCTCGGCGTACTCCATCCACCTCCTTCTCAGATCGGCTGGATTTGTCGGTGAGTTATGTCCCCCTCCCTATCCCCGTCCCCTCCTCCAGCCCCCCACACCCCCTCCCTATCCCCGTCCCCTCCTCCAGCCCCCCACACCCCCTCCCTATCCCCGTCCCCTCCTCCAGCCCCCTACACCCCCTCCCTATCTCCGTCCCCATCTCCAGCCCCTACACCCCCCTCCCTATCTCTGTCCCCTCCTCCAGCCCCCTACACTCCCTCCCTATCTCCGTCCCCCCCTCCAGCCCCTACACCCCCCTCCCTATCTCCGTCCCCATCTCCAGCCCCTACACCCCCCTCCCTATCCCCGTCCCCTCCTCCAGCTCCTACACCCCCCTCCCTATCTCCGTCCCCTCCTCCAGCCCCCTACACCCCCTCCCTATCTCCGTCCCCTCCTCCAACCCCCTACACCCCCTCCCTATCTCCGTCCCCTCCTCCAGTCCCCTATGATGTCCTCTTCCTCAGAGGGTCACCCCAGGACCCCGTTTGATGGGATTGGGGGCAAAGGGGAGGTGTTGGTAGGCAACGCGCCCCCCCCGACCCTTCCCCGCTGACGGAATCCAGCCCCAGGCCCCGGAACCTTCTCTGTGAGGGGCTGGGGGGGTGGGTGGGGGGAGGGGGGGAGGTGGAGAGGGCGCACGTGCCCCTGACCGAGAATGGACCCTCCCCCTTGTGACCCTGTGACCTTCTGCCTTTCAGGGGAGAGGGCGTACGAGAAGCTAGGCCTGAAAGCCTTCGGCCAGCCAGGCAAGGTGCTCGCCGCCGTCATCATCTCGCTGCACAACACCGGAGGTGAGTTAGCAAGCGCGGGGTCAGGGGTCACGGACCGAGGGCACCGTCCGTCTCTCTGCCCCGGGACTGCTCCCTTTCCGTGGCCCTTGGCCCTCCAACCTGCACCCTCCAGGGGTGGGCATGGGTTGGGGCTGGAGGAGGAGGGGCTGGATGGCCTCCTGTTCCTGTGTAACAGGCTGGAGGTGGATGGGCTGGATGGCCTCCTGTTCCTGTGTAACAGGCTGGAGGTGGATGGGCTGGATGGCCTCCTGTTCCTGTGTAACAGGCTGGAGGAGGGACTGGATGGCCTCCTGTTCCTGTGTAACGGGCTGGGGTAGCGCGATCTGGACGGGGAGGGAGTTCCTGACGATTGGAGACGGTGCTGTCTTGAACCCTCGGCCTTCCTTCTCCCCTCAGCCATGTCTAGCTACCTGTACATCGTGAAGTATGAATTACCCCTCGTCATTCAAGCCTTCCTGCGGTTGGAGGAGACTAACAGGTAAGCGGCCTTTCCGCTCGCTGTCCCATCCGGACCCCCACTTTGGATTTGCCCCGTCCTGAGGCCACTCCTGGGGGCAACCTTTGCGCGGTTTCTGGGCCCCAGGGAGGAGGGACAGGCTTCGAGAGAGAGAGAGAGGGGGTGGTGGTGAACGTGTCCCAGGAACAAACAGCTGGACGCAGAAGGAGGACTCTGGGTTTATAACACGACTGTGTTTCAAAGGATGAGCGAGGATTAGATTGAAGGTTCCGGAACGCCGAACCGACGGAGTAGGTGTGGGGAGCATTTCCCATTGGGAGGAGAGACCGGGACCCAAGGGCACACCCTTAGAGTCTTCCTTGGAAAGGAGTCACGGAGGAATTTCATCACCCGAGAGTCAGGAATCGATGGGGTTCACTGCCATAGGAGCCTGGAGGGGTCACGGCGTTGAGTCTGTTGAAGATGGAGATTGAGAGGTTCAAGGAGATCAAGGGTTACTGGGAGATAGGGGTTGAGAAACGTATCAGCCATGATTGAATGGAGGTTCAGGTTCGATGGGCTGAATGGTCTGCGTCCCATTCTTCTGTTGACGTGAGGCTAGCCCCTTGTGTCGCTGTACGGTGTAATGTTGGTGTCAGTGCCCACACACTCTACCACCGCGGTCTACACTCTCCCCAACCGCGGTCTACACTCTCCCCAACCGCGGTCTACACACTCCCCAACCGCGGTCTAAACTCTCCCCAACCGCGGTCTACACTCTCCCCAACCGCGGTCTACACTCTCCCCAACCGTGGTCTACACTCACCCCACCGCGGTCTACACTCCCCAACCGCGGTCTACACTCTCCCCAACCGTGGTCTACACTCTCCCCAACCGTGGTCTAAACTCTCCCTCACCGCGGCCTACACTCTCCCTCACCGCAGTCTACACTCTCCCTCACCGCGGTCTACGCTCTCCCCAACCGCGGTCTACACTCTCCCTCACCGCGGTCTACACTCTCCCCAACCGCGGTCTACAATCTACCCCAACCGCGGTCTACACTCTCCCCAACCGCGGTCTACACTCTCCTCAACCACGGTCAAAACTCTCCCTCACCGCGGTCTACACTCTCCCCAACCGCAGTCTAAACTCTTCCCAACCGCGGTCTACACTCTCCCTCACCGCGGTCTACACTCTCCCCAACCGCGGACTACACTCCCCCCAACCGCGGTCTACACTCTCCCCAACCGCGGTCTACACTCTCCCCAACCGCGGTCTACACTCCCCAACCGTGGTCTACACACTCCCCAACCGCGATCTATACTCTCCCCCACTGCGGTCTACACTCTCCCCCACTGTGGTCTACACTCTCCCCAACCGCGGTCTACACTCTCCCCAACCGCGGTCTACACTCTCCCTCACCGCGGTCTACACTCCCCAACCGCGGTCTACACACTCCCCAACCGCGGTCTACACTCTCCCCAACCGCGGTCTACACTCCCCAACCGCGATCTACACACTCCCCAACCGCAGTCTACACTCTCCCCAACCGCGGTCTACACTCCCCCAACCGCGGTCTACCCACTCCCCACCGCGATCTATACTCTCTCACCGCGGTCTACACTCTCTCCACCGCGGTCTACACTCTCCCCAACCGTGGTCTAAACTCTCCCTCACCGCGGCCTACACTCTCCCTCACCGTGGTCTACACTCTCCTCAACCGCGGTCTACACTCTCCCCAACCGCGGTCTACACTCTCCCTCACCGCAGTCTACACTCTCCCTCACCGCGGTCTACGCTCTCCCCACCGCGGTCTACACTCTCCCTTACCGCGGTCTACACTCTCCCCAACCGCGGTCTACACTCTCCCTCACCGCGGTCTACACTCTCCCCAACCGCGGTCTACAATCTCCCCCAACCACGGTCTACACTCTCCCCAACCGCGGTCTACACTCTCCCCAACCGCGGTCAAAACTCTCCCTCACCGCGGTCTACACTCTCCCCAACCGCAGTCTAAACTCTCCCTCACCGCGGTCTACACTCTCCCTCACCGCGGTCTACACTCTCCCTCACCGCGGTCTACACTCTCCCTCACCGCGGTCTACACTCTCCCCAACCTCGGTCTAAACTCTCCCCAACCGCAGTCTACACTCTCCCTCACCGCGGTCTACACTCTCCCCAACCGCGGACTACACTCTCCCCAACCGTGGTCTACACTCTCCCCAACCGTGGTCTAAACTCTCCCTCACCGCGGCCTACACTCTCCCTCACCGCGGCCTACACTCTCCCTCACCGTGGTCTACACTCTCCCCCACTGCGGTCTACACTCTCCCCCACTGCGGTCTACACTCTCCCCAACCGCGGTCTACACTCTCCCCAACCGTGGTCTACATTCCCCAACCGCGGTCTACACTCTCCCTCACCGCGGTCTACATTCTCCCCAACCGCAGTCTACACTCTCCCCAACCGCGGTCTAAACTCTCCCCAACCGCGGTCTACACTCTCCCCAACCGCGGTCTACACTCTCCCTCACCGCGGTCTAAACTGTCCCCAACCGCGGTCTACACTCCCCAACCGCAGTCTACACTCTCCCCAACCGCGATCTAAACTCTCCCCCACCGCGGTCTACACTCTCCCCAACCGCAGTCTACACTCTCCCCAACCGCGGTCTACACTCTCCCAACCGCGGTCTACACTCTCCCCAACCGCGGTCTACACTCCCCCAACCGCGGTCTAAACTCTCCCCACCGCGGTCTAAACTCTCCCCAACCGCGGTCTATACTCTCCCCAACCGCGGTCTACACTCCCCAACCGCGGTCTACACTCTCCCCAACCGCGATCTAAACTCTCCCCCACCGCGGTCTACACTCTCCCCAACCACGTTCTAAACTCTCCCCAACCGCGGTCTACACTCCCCAACCGCGGTCTACACTCTTCCCCCAACCGCGATCTAAACTCCCCCACCGCGGTCTACACTGCCCAACCGCGGTCTACACTCTCCCCAACCGCAATCTACACTCCCCCACCGCGGTCTACACTCCCCAACCGCGGTCTACACTCTCCCCAACCGCGGTCTACACTCTCCCACCGCAGTCTACACTCTCCCATGACTGTCTAGATGATTCTGTAGTGGGTCTGGACTCTCCTATCTGGGTTTTATTGAGGTGGTCTGGACTCTGCCAGGCTGGTCGAGATTTCTCTTGAGATGGTCCAGTCTCTCTTGACGTGACCTAGCTGAATTGAGGAGCATCTGGGTGATATAAATCAGCCTGTAATCGACACGGAGGTGACAGGGACAGGTGTCGGGACGCTATGCCAATTCAGCTGGATTCCAAGGAAGGTCTGAGAGTAGGTTTGCAGATGACCCCAAAATTGTCGGTGTGGTGGGCAGCGAAGGGGGTTACCTCAGATTACAACAGGATCTGGACCAGATGGGCCAATGGGCTGAGAAGTGGCAGATGGAGTTTAATTCAGATAAATGTGAGGTGCTGCATTTTGGGAAAGCAAATCTTAGCAGGACTTATCCACTTAATGGTAAGGTCCTGGGGAGTGTTGCTGAACAAAGAGACCTTGGAGTGCAGGTTCATAGCTCCTTGAAAGTGGAGTCGCAGGTAGATAGGAGAGTGAAGGTGGTGTCATAGAGCCATAGAGATGTACAGCACGGAAACAGACCCTTCGGCCCAACCCGTCCATGCTGACCCAGATATCCCAACCCAATCTAGTCCCACCTGCCAGCACCTGGCCCATATCCCTCCAAACCCTTCCTATTCATATACCCATCCAAATGCCTCTTAAATGTTGTCATTGTACCAGCCCCCACCACATCCTCTGGCAGCTCATTCCATACACGTACCACCCTCTGGGGGAAAAAGTTGCCCCTTAGGGCTCTTTTATATCTTTCCCCTCTCACCCTAAACCTATGCCCTTCTAGTTCTGGACTCCCCCACCCCAGGGAAAAGACCTTGTCTATTTACCCTATCCATGTCCCCCTTCATGATTTTATAAACCTCTATAAGGTCATCCCCTCAGCCTCCGACGCTCCAGGGAAAACAGCCCCGGCCTGTTCAGCCTCTCCCTGTAGCTCAGATCCTCCAACCCTGGCAACATCCTTGTAAATCTTTTCTGAACCCTTTCAAGTTTCACAACATCTTTCCGATAGGAAGGAGACCAGAATTGCACGCAATATTCCAACAGTGGCCCTAACCAATGTCCTGTACAGCCACAACATGACCTCCCAACTCCCTGTACTCTGACCAATAAAGGAAAGCTCAGTGGTGGGCAAGAGAGAGAGAGAGCGAGAGACAGGGCTTCGGGGAGACGTCCCATAGCTCAGATCTGCCAGGCAGCTGATGGTGTCACCCCCAATTGGAGAGCGACAGGAACCCGGCAATGATCAATGGATCAGGATTGAAGGAAAGGGAAATCTTGGAGGGAAATAGGGAGGGTGGCAGGGGATGACGGGGATAGGGAGGGGGTGTAGGGGCTGGAGGAGGTGACGGAGATAGGGAGGGGGTGTAGGGGCTGGAGGGGGAGGGAGATAGGGAGGGGGTGTCGGGGCTGGAGGAGGGGACGGGGATAGGGAGGGGGTGTAGGGGCTGGAGGAGGGGACGGGGATATGGAGGGGGTGTAGGGGGCTGGAGGAGGGGGACGGAGATAGGGAGGAGGTGTAGGGGGCTGGAGGAGGGGACGGAGATAGAGAGGGGGTGTAGGGGCTGGAGGAGGGGACAGAGATAGGGAGGGGGTGTAGAGGGCTGGAGTAGGGGACGGAGATAGGGAGGGGGTGTAAGTGAGAGTCTGCTGCGAGCGGCTGCATGTTTCCCCCCCACCACCCCCACCCCCTCCCAGCCCTGGAGACATGCCCGCAGCGTTGGAGAGCACAGTCTCCCCCCATCGTTGGGAGAGAGTCCCAGTTCCCCGGGATGCAGTGGGTGGGCTGAGGGGAGGTGGGGAGAGTGTTTGACAGTGGGAAGGGGAGGGGGTGGTCTCTCGCTGTGTGTGGCCTGGGGTGGGGTGGGGGAGGTGGGTGGGTGTGGGAGCAGGTAGGCCGCTCTGAGGGAGCCGGCTCTCTCGGCCGGGAGACGGGAAAACTCCGTATTTGGTGAGGAATCTCGTCTCCGGAACTTGGCAGCGTCTCAGGACAAACATCTCAGCCATTAACTCATTCCGGACTCCGACAGCTCACCTCCCCCTCCCCCCAGCCGGGTGTCCTGGGCGGACCTGTTCCCACCACCCCCCCCCCCCCCCCCTCCGACAGCACAGCACTGCTCCCTCACTGACCCAGGGACTCGGCTTGGAGACCACCCTACACCCCCTCCCTATCCCCGTCCCCTCCTCCAGCCCCTACACACCCT
>NW_026867602.1:563125-643166 GCF_020745735.1 Hemiscyllium ocellatum
CCACAGCACCCGCTCCCTCAGCTCTGACCCTCCCACAGCACCCGCTCCCTCAGTACTGACCCGCACACAGTACCCACTCGCTCAGCGCTGACCCTCCCACAGCGCCCGCTCCCTCAGCATTGACCCTCCCACAGCGCCCGCTCCCTCAGTACTGACCCGCACACAGTACCCACTCGCTCAGCACTGACTCTCCCACAGCACCCACTCCCTCAGCACCCACTCCCTCAGCACTGACCCTCCCACAGCACCCGCTCCCTCAGCACTGACCCTCCCACAGCGCCCCCTCCCACAGCACTGACCCTCCCACAGCGCCCGCTCCCTCAGCACTGACCCTCCCACAGCACCCACTCCCTCAGCATTGACCCTCCCACAGCGCCCGCTCCCTCAGCACTGACCCTCCCACAGCACCCGCACCCTCAGCACTGACCCTCCCACAGCACCCGCTCCCTCAGCACTGACCCTCCCACAGCCCCCACTCCCTCAGCACTGACCCTCCCACAGCACCCGCACCCTCAGCACTGACCCTCCCACAGCACCCGCTCCCTCAGCACTGACCCTCCCACAGCCCCCACTCCCTCAGCACTGACCCTCCCACAGCACCCGCTCCCACAGCACTGACCCTCCCACAGCCCCCACTCCCTCAGCACTGACCCTCCCACAGCACCCGCTCCCTCAGCACTGACCCTCCCACAGCACTGACCCTCCCACAGCGCCCGCTCCCTCAGCACTGACTCTCCCACAGCCCCCACTCCCTCAGCACTGACCCTCCCACAGCGCTGACCCTCCCACAGCACCCACTCCCTCAGCACTGACCCTCCCACAGCCCCCACTCCCTCAGCACTGACCCTCCCACAGCACCCGCTCCCTCAGCACTGACCCTCCACAGCCCCCGCTCCTTCAGCGCTGACCCTCTGACAGTGCCCACTCCCTCAGCACTGACCCTCCCACCGTGCCCACTCCCTCAGCACTGACCCTCCCTCAGCACCCGCTCCCTCATCACTGACCCTCACACAGCGCCCGCTCCCTCTGCACTGACCCTCCCTCAGCACTGACCCTCCTACAGCACTGACCATCCCACAGCCCACGCTCCCTCAGCATTGACCCTCCCTCAGCACTGACCCTCCCACAGCACCCGCTCCCTCAGCACTGACCCTCCCACAGTGCCCGCTCCCTCAGCACTGACCCTCCCACAGCACCCGCTCCCTCAGCACTGACCCTCCCACAGCACCCGCTCCCTCAGCACTGACCATCCCACAGCCCACGCTCCCTCAGCATTGACCCTCCCTCAGCACTGACCCTCCCACCGTGCCCACTCCCTCAGCACTGACGCTCCCTCAGCACTGACCCTCCCACCGTGACCACTCCCTCAGCACTGACCCTCCCTCAGCACTGACCCTCCCTCAGCGCCCGCTCCCTCAGCACTGACCCTCCCACAGCGCCCGCTCCCTCAGCACTGACCCTCCCACAGCCCCCACTCCCTCAGCACTGACCCTCCCTCAGCACTGACCATCCCACAGCCCACGCTCCCTCTGCATTGACCCTCCCTCAGCACTGACCCTCCCACAGCCCACGCTCCCTCAGCACTGACCCTCCCACAGCCCACGCTCCCTCAGCACTGACCCTCCCACAGCACCCGCCCCCTCAGCACTGACCCTCCCACTGCACCCACTCCCTCAGCACTGACCCTCCCACAGCACCCACTCCCTCAGCACTGACCCTCCCACGGCATCCACTCCCTCAGCACTACCCTCCTAGTGGATACACAGGAACACACCACCCCCTGTATGTTCCCCTCGGTTTCCCACCAACACCCATCCCGATATGGGTCGTTAATGCAGTGTTACCGAATCCTGGAGATCCCTCTGTAATGGGACACTCTGCGGGGGTGTCCGTACGCGTCAGGGTGAACGGCGGTGGTCCCCGAAGGCCCGAAATTCGGGACAGGAGCGGGTGTGCGGTGGTCTGTGTAAAAGCTGGGTGTAGCCAGTGATCCCCAGAAGAATTGAGAGGCCGGAGAGATTGCTGCATGTGTACATTCTGACCTGAGTGGGTCAAACTAAAATCGAAAAGTGCGATGTGTAGAGTGCTCTCACCCTCTTGTCTTTCCGGCGACAGGTTATCTGGGCTACACCAGCGGATTCTCTCTGACGTGCATGGTGTTTTTCCTCATTTCGGTGAGTCCCTGGCCTGTGCTCACCAACCGCTGCCTCTGAGCGCAAACACCGACAGAACAAGGTCAACTGAGATGGTGCTCGCAAAAACCCACTCTCCCGATGACATCTGAGTGCTGGCCCTTCCTCCATCTCCCCCTTGCTACGTCCTGAGGCAGCTGACTCTCAATGTAGGGGCGACCCAGCGCTGGCCATTCACCCGGCCGGGCTGCCCGTACTAGCGTCTTCCCAGAATTCCCTGTCCCACTGTTCAGCTTCTCGTGACGCCATCTTGATTTCGTCAAGTGCCGTCCCTGTGGGAGGGTCAGTGCTGAGGGAGCGGGCAGTGCTGTGGGAGGGTCAGTGCTGAGGGAGGGTCAGTGCTGAGGGGGTGTCAGTGCTGAGGGAGGGTCAGTGCTGAGGGAGTGGGTGCTGTGGGAGGGTCAGTGCTGAGGGAGTGAGGGCTGTGAGAGGGTCAGTGCTGAGGGAGTGGGGGCTGTGGGAGGGTCAGTGCTGAGGGAGTGGGTGCTGAGGGAGGGTCAGTGCTGAGGGAGGGGGTGCTGTGGGAGGGTCAGCACTGAGGGAACGGGTGCTATGGGCGGGTCAGTGCTGAGGGAGCGGGCGCTGTGGGAGGGTCAGTGCTGCGGGAGTGGGTGCTGAGGGAGGGTCAGTGCTGAGGGATTGGGTGCTGTAGGAGCATCAGTGCTGAGGGAGCGGGTGCTATGGGCAGGTCAGCGCTGAGGGAGCGGCCGCTGTGGGAGGGTCAGCGCTGAGGGAGCGGGTGCTGTGGGAGGGTCAGTGCGGAGAGAGTGGGGGCTGTGGGAGGGTCATTGCTGAAGGAGCGGGGGCTGTAGGAGGGTCAGTGCTGAGGGAGTGGGTGCTGTGGGAGGGTCAGTGCTGAGGGAGCGGGTGCTGTGGGAGGGTCAGTGCTGAGGGAGCGGGTGCTGTGGGAGGGTCAGTGCTGAGGGAGCGGGCGCTGTGGGAGGGTCAGTGCTGGGGGAGTGGGTGCTGTGGGAGGGTCAGTGCTGTGGGAGTGGGGGCTGTGGGAGGGTCAGTGCTGAGGGAGCAGGTGCTGTCGGAGGGTCAGTGCTGAGGGAGTGACTGCTGTGGGAGGGTCAGTGCTGAGGGAGCGGGCGCTGTGGGAGGGTCAGTGCTGAGGGAGTGGATGCTCTGGGAGGGTCAGTGCCGAGGGAGTGGGGGCTGTGGGAGGGTCAGTGCTGTGGGAGGGTCAGTGCTGAGGGAGCAGGTGCTGTCGGAGGGTCAGTGCTGAGGGAGTGACTGCTGTGGGAGGGTCAGTGCTGAGGGAGCGGGCGCTGTGGGAGGGTCAGCGCTGAGGGAGTGGATGCTGTGGGAGGGTCAGTGCTGAGGGAGTGGGTGCTGAGGGAGGGTCAGTGCTGAGGGAGTGGGCACTGTGGGAGGGTCAGCGCTGAGGGAGTGGGTGATGTGGGAGGGTCAGTGCTGAGGGAGCGGGTGATGTGGGAGGGTCAGTGCTGAGGGAGCGGGTGATGTGGGAGGGTCAGTGCTGAGGGAGCGGGTGATGTGGGAGGGTCAGTGCTGAGTGACTGACAATATCCACAAGATAATTCTCCCTCTCCTGTATAAAAATAGTGGGGTTGCTGGTGTACATATTAACCGTGGTCAGTGGTTAGCACTGCTGCCTCACGGTGCCAGGGACCCTGGTTCGATTCCATCCCTGGGCAACTCGCTGTGTGGAGTTTTCATACTCTCCATCCACATGTCTGTGTGGGTTTCCTCCGGGTGCTCCGGTTTCCTCCCACAGTGCATGGAGGTTCGGGTGGATTGGCCGTGCTGAACTGTCCCATCGTGTCAGGGGGAGATCGGTCTGGGTGGGTTTCCCTTTGGAGGGTCGGTCTGCACGTATTGGGCCAAATGGCCTGTTGACACAACGTAGGGAATCTAATCTACTCCTGCAGGCTACAGACCGTGTGTGTGAGAGTGTGTGTCTGTGTGAGTGAGTGTCTGTGTGTGAGTACTGTGTCTGTGTGAGTGTGTCTGTGTGTGTGTATACGTGTGTGTCTGTGTGTGTGTATACGTGTGTGTCTGTGTGAGTGTGTGTCTGTGTCTGTGTGTGTCTGTGTGTGTGTGTATATGATTGTGTGTCAAGTATGAGTGTATGTGTGTGTATGAGTGTGTGTATGAGTGAGTGAGTGTGTGTTTGAGAATGTATGTGATTGTGTGTGTAGTGTGAGTGTGTGTGTAAGTGTGTGTGTGCGTGTGTGTGTATGTGTGAGTGTGTTTGTGTGAGTGTGTGTGTGTGAGTGTGTTTGTGAGAGTATGTGAGCGAGTGTGAGTGTGCGTGTGTGTGTATGTGTGAGTGCGAGGGTGTATGTGTGAGTGCGAGGGTGTGTGTGTGAGTGCGAGGGTGTGTGTGTGAGTGTGAGGGTGTGTGTGTGAGAGAGTGGGTGTGTGTGTGTGAGAGAGTGTGTGAGTATGAGGGTGTGTGTGTGTGTGTGTATGTGAGTGTGAGTATGTGTGTGTGTGAGGGTGTGTGAGTGTGAGTGTATGTGTGTGAGTGTGTGTATGTGTGAGTGAGTGTGTGTGTGTGTGAGAGAGTGTGTGAGTGTGAGTGAGTCTGTGTGTGAGTGTGTGTGTGATTGTGTGTGTGTGTATGTGTGTGACTGTGAGAGTGTGTGTGAGAGAGTGTGTGCGTGTGAGTGTGACTGTGTGAGAGTGTGTGTGAGTGAGTGTGTGTGTGAGAGTGTTTGAGTGTGAGTGTGTGTATGTGAGTATGTGTGTGTGTGAGTGTGAGTGTATGTATGTGTGAGTGAGTGTGAGAGAGTGGGTGTGTGTGTGAGAGTGTGTGTGTGTGAGAGAGTGTGTGAGTATGAGGGTGTGTGTGAGTGTGTGTGTATGTGAGTGAGTCTGTGTGTGTGAGTGTGTGTGATTGTGTGTGTGTGTATGTGTGTGACTGTGAGAGTGTGTGTGCGTGTGTGTGAGTGTGACTGTGTGAGAGTGTGTGTGTGTGGGGTGAGTGTGTGAGAGTGTTTGAGTGTGAGTATGAGTGTGTGAGAGTGTGTGTGTGAGAGAGTGTGTGTGTGTGAGTGTGTGTGTGTTTGTGAGTGTGAGAGTGTGTGTGAGTGAGTGTGAGAGTGTGTGTGTGTGAGTGAGTGTGAGGGTAACTAACACTGTTCCGTTGTGTTTCCCTGCAGCTGATCTACAAGAAGTTCCAGATTCCGTGCCCGCTCCCCATTCCCGGGAACATCTCCATGGTACCACCCGCCGGCACCAACCACACCCTCAGTGAGCAGTGTACGGCAAAACTGTTCACCATCAACCCTCAGGTATCTCACCCCGGGCTGGCCCTGGCCCTGTCCCTGAGTGGGGGGACAGTGTAGAGGGAGCTTTACTCTGTATCTAACCCCCTGTCCCTGGGAGTGTTTGATGGGGGGACAGTGTAGAGGGAGCTTTACTCTGTATCTAACCCCCTGTCCCTGGGAGTGTTTGATGGGGGGACAGTGTAGAGGGAGCTTTACTCTGTATCTAACCCCCTGTCCCTGGGAGTGTTTGATGGGGGGACAGTGTAGAGGGAGCTTTACTCTGTATCTAACCCCGTGCTGTCCCAGTCCCTGGGAGTGTTTGATGGGGGACAGTGTAGAGGGAGCTTTACTCTGTATCTAAACCCCCTGTCCCTGGGAGTGTTTGATGGGGGGACAGTGTAGAGGGAGCTTTACTCTGTATCTAACCCCGTGCTGTCCCTGTCCCTGGGAGTGTTTGATGGGGGACAGTGTAGAGGGAGCTTTACTCTGTATCTAACCCCCTGTCCCTGGGAGTGTTTGATGGGGGACAGTGTAGAGGGAGCTTTACTCTGTATCTAACCCCCTGTCCCTGGGAGTGTTTGATGGGGGACAGTGTAGAGGGAGCTTTACTCTGTATCTAACCCCCTGTCCCTGGGAGTGTTTGATGGGGGACAGTGTAGAGGGAGCTTTACTCTCTATCTAACCCCCTGTCCCTGGGAGTGTTTGATGGGGGACAGTGTAGAGGGAGCTTTACTCTGTATCTAACCCCCTGTCCCTGGGAGTGTTTGATGGGGGGACAGTGTAGAGGGAGCTTTACTCTGTACCTAACCCCGTGCTGTCCCAGTCCCTGGGAGTGTTTGATGGGGGGACAGTGTAGAGGGAGCTTCACTCTGTATCTAACCCCGTGCTGTCCCTGGGAGTGTTTGATGGGGGGGACAGTGTAGAGGGAGCTTTACTCTGTATCTAACCCCCCTGTCCCTGGGAGTGTTTGATGGGGGGACAGTGTAGAGGGAGCTTTACTCTGTATCTAACCCCCCTGCCCCTGGGAGTGTTTGATGGGGGGACAGTGTAGAGGGAGCTTTACTCTGTGTTTAATGGTGACCTATACTGCATTTGACAGACGGCCTACACCATCCCCATTCTGGCCTTTGCTTTCGTGTGTCACCCGGAGGTTCTGCCCATCTACACCGAACTCCGAAGGTAAGTCTGACCTTCACCATCTCACCTCCCCCACAGGGGTCAGGGGTCAGGCTCCAATTGTCCCATGTCCCAGAGTGAGACAGTGCCCCATGGTCCCCTCAACCAGGGAAGCCCACTCTCCTACACCCCCTCCCTATCTCCGTCCCCTCCTCCAGCCCCTACACCCCCTCCCTATCCCCGTCCCTTCCCTCCAGCCCCTACACCCCCTCCCTATCCCCGTCCCCTCCTCCAGCCCCTACACCCCCTCCCTATCTCCGTCCCCTCCTCCAGCCCCTACACCCCCTCCCTATCCCCGTCACCTCCTCCAGCCCCTACACCCCCTCCCTATCCCCGTCACCTCCTCCAGCCCCTACACCCCCTCCCTATCTCCGTCACCTCCTCCAGCCCCTACACCCCCTCCCTGTCCCTGTTCCCTCGGAGATCTCTACGCACCTCCGATCCCTCGAGCTCCTCACCATCCTTGGCGTTGGACATGACGCCCCAATGTCTGACTCTACCTCGCGCCAGGCGTTCCCGGAGGTCGCTATACAAACGCAGTGCGCCGAACATGTGAAGCAGTCCCTGCTCTCCATCCCTGTCCTCTCCCACACCGTCCGGCATCGCCTCACGCGCGGTTCCAGCCGCGGGTGCCTGTGTCTGCGTGGATTTCCCGTGGGTGCTCTGTGTCCCTCCCGTAGTGCCCAAGGACGTGTGGGTTATGGGGGACTGTCCGCGCTGTGTACCCTATAGTGCCCAGGGACGTGTGGGTTAGAGGGGACTGGCCGTGCTGTGTACCCTGTAGTGCCCAGGGACGTGTGGGTTAGCGGGGACAGGCTGTGCTGTGTACCCTATAGTGCCCAGGGACGTGTGGGTTAGGGGGGGACTGGCCGTGCTGTGTACCCTGTAGTGCCCAGGGACGTGCGGGTTAATGGGGACTGGCCGTGCTGTGTACCCTGTAGTGCCCAGGGACGTGTGGGTTAGTGGGGACTGGCCGTGCTGTGTACCCTGTAGTGCCCAGGGACGTGTGGGTTAGTGGGGACTGGCCGTGCTGTGTACCCTGTAGTGCCCAGGGACGTGTGGGTTGGGGGGGACTTACCGTGCTGTGTACCCTGTAGTGCCCAGGGACGTGTGGGTTAGGGAGGGACTGGCCGTGCTGTGTACCCTGTAGTGCCCAGGGACGTGCGGGTTAGTGGGGACTGGCCGTGCTGTGTACCCTGTAGTGCCCAGGGACGTGTGGGCTTGTGGGGACTGTCCGCGCTGTGTACCCTGTAGTGCCCAGGGACGTGTGGGTTAGCGGGGACGGTCCCCGATGTGTACCCTGTAGTGCCCAGGGACGTGTGGGCTTGTGGGGACTGGCCGTGCTGTGTACCCTGTAGTGCCCAGGGACGTGCGGGTTAGTGGGGACTGGCCGTGCTGTGTACCCTGTAGTGCCCAGGGACGTGTGGGTTATGGGGGACTGTCCGCGCTGTGTACCCTGTAGTGCCCAGGGGCATGTAGGTTATGGGGGTCTGGCTGCGCTATGTACCCTGTAGTGCCCAGGAACGTGTGGGTTATGGAGGACTGTCCGCGCTGTGTACCCTGTAGTGCCCAGGGACGTGTGGGTTAGCGGGGACAGGCCGTGCTGTGTACCCTGTAGTGCCCAGGGACGTGTGGGTTAGCGGGGACAGGCCGTGCTGTGTACCCTGTAGTGCCCAGGGATGTGTGGGTTGGGGGGGACTGGCCGTGCTGTGTAACCTGTAGTGCCCAGGGACGTGTGGGTTATGGGGGACTGTCCGCGCTGTGTACCCTGTAGTGCCCAGGGACGTGTGGGTTAGTGGGGACTGGCCGTGCAGTGTACCCTGTAGTGCCCAGGAACGTGTGGGTTATGGAGGACTGTCCGCGCTGTGTACCCTGTAGTGCCCAGGGACGTGTGGGTTAGGGAGGGACTGGCCGTGCTGTGTACCCTGTAGTGCCCAGGGACGTGCGGGTTAGTGGGGACTGGCCGTGCTGTGTACCCTGTAGTGCCCAGGGACGTGTGGGTTATGGGGGACTGGCTGCGCTATGTAACCTGTAGTGCCCAGGAACGTGTGGGTTATGGAGGATTGGCCGGGCTGTGTACCCTGTGGTGCCCAGGGACGTGTGGGTTATGGGGGACTGTCCGCGCTGTGTACCCTGTAGTGCCCAGGGACGTGTGGGTTATGGGGGACTGGCTGCGGTATGTACCCTGTAGTGCCCAGGGACGTGCGGGTTAGTGGGGACTGGCCGTGCTGTGTAACCTGTAGTGCCCAGGGACGTGTGGGTTAGCGGGGACAGGCCGTGCTGTGTACCCTGTAGTGCCCAGGGACGTGTGGGTTAGCGGGGACAGGCCGGGCTGTGTACCCTGTAGTGCCCAGGGACGTGTAGGTTAGTGGGGACTGGCCGTGCTGTGTACCCTGTAGTGCCCAGGAACGTGTGGGTTATGGAGGACTGGCCGCGCTGTGTACCCTGTAGTGCCCAGGGACGTGCGGGTTAGTGGGGACTGTCCGCGCTGTGTACCCTGTAGTGCCCAGGGACGTGTGGGTTAGGGAGGGATTGGCCGTGCTGTGTACCCTGTAGTGCCCAGGTACGTGCGGGTTAGTGGGGACTGGTCGTGCTGTGTACCCTGTAGTGCCCAGGGACGTGTGGGTTATGGAGGACTGTCCGCGCTGTGTACCCTGTAGTGCCCAGGAACGTGTGGGTTAGGGAGGGACTGGCCGGGCTGTGTACCCTGTAGTGCCCAGGGACGTGCGGGTTAGTGGGGACTGGCCGTGCTGTGTACCCTGTAGTACCCAGGGACGTGTGGGTTAGGGAGGGACTGGCCGTGCTGTGTACCCTGTAGTGCCCAGGGACGTGCGGGTTAGTGGGGACTGGCCGTGCTGTGTACCCTGTAGTGCCCAGGGACGTGTGGGCTTGTGGGGACTGTCCGCGCTGTGTACCCTGTAGTGCCCAGGGACGTGCGGGTTAGTGGGGACTGGCCGTGCTGTGTACCCTGTGGTGCCCAGGGACGTGCGGGTTAGTGGGGACTGGCCGGGCTGTGTACCCTGTAGTGCCCAGGAACGTGTGGGTTATGGAGGACTGTCCGCGCTGTGTACCCTGTAGTGCCCAGGGACGTGTGGGTTATGGAGGACTGTCCGCGCTGTGTACCCTGTAGTGCCCAGGGACGTGTGGGTTAGGGAGGGACTGGCCGTGCTGTGTACCCTGTGGTGCCCAGGGACATGTGGGTTATGGGGGACTGGCTGCGGTATGTACCCTGTAGTGCCCAGGGACGTGCGGGTTATGGAGGACTGGCCGGGCTGTGTACCCTGTAGTGCCCAGGGACATGTGGGTTATGGGGGACTGGCTGCGCTATGTAACCTGTAGTGCCCAGGAACGTGTGGGTTATGGAGGACTGGCCGGGCTGTGTACCCTGTGGTGCCCAGGGACGTGTGGGTTATGGGGGACTGTCCGCGCTGTGTACCCTGTAGTGCCCAGGGACGTGTGGGTTAGTGCGGACTGGCTGTGCTGTGTACCCTGTAGTGCCCAGGGACGTGCGGGTTAGTGGGGACTGGCTGTGCTGTGTAACCTGTAGTGCCCAGGGACGTGTGGGTTAGCGGGGACAGGCCGTGCTGTGTACCCTGTAGTGCCCAGGGACGTGCGGGTTAGTGGGGACTGGCCGTGCTGTGTACCCTGTAGTGCCCAGGGACGTGTGGGTTAGGGAGGGACTGGCCGTGCTGTGTACCCTGTAGTGCCCAGGGACGTGCGGGTTAGTGGGGACTGGCCGTGCTGTGTAACCTGTGGTGCCCAGGGACGTGTGGGTTAGTGGGGACTGGCCGTGCTGTGTACCCTGTGGTGCCCAGGGACGTGCGGGTTAGTGGGGACTGGCCGGGCTGTGTACCCTGTAGTGCCCAGGAACGTGTGGGTTATGGAGGACTGTCCGCGCTGTGTACCCTGTAGTGCCCAGGGACGTGTGGGTTAGGGAGGGACTGGCCGTGCTGTGTACCCTGTAGTGCCCAGGGACGTGCGGGTTAGTGGGGACTGGCCGTGCTGTGTACCCTGTAGTGCCCAGGGACGTGTGGGTTATGGGGGACTGTCCGCGCTGTGTACCCTGTAGTGCCCAGGGACATGTGGGTTATGGGGGACTGGCTGCGCTATGTAACCTGTAGTGCCCAGGAACATGTGGGTTATGGAGGACTGGCCGGGCTGTGTACCCTGTGGTGCCCAGGGACGTGTGGGTTATGGGGGACTGTCCACGCTGTGTACCCTGTAGTGCCCAGGGACGTGTGGGTTATGGGGGACTGGCTGCGGTATGTACCCTGTAGTGCCCAGGGACGTGCGGGTTAGTGGGGACTGGCCGTGCTGTGTAACCTGTAGTGCCCAGGGACGTGTGGGTTAGCGGGGACAGGCCGTGCTGTGTACGCTGTAGTGCCCAGGGACGTGTGGGTTAGCGGGGACAGGCCGGGCTGTGTACCCTGTAGTGCCCAGGGACGTGTAGGTTAGTGGGGACTGGCCGTGCTGTGTACCCTGTAGTGCCCAGGAACGTGTGGGTTATGGAGGACTGTCCGCGCTGTGTACCCTGTAGTGCCCAGGAACGTGTGGGTTAGGGAGGGACTGGCCGTGCTGTGTACCCTGTAGTGCCCAGGGACGTGTAGGTTAGTGGGGACTGGCCGTGCTGTGTACCCTGTAGTGCCCAGGAACGTGTGGGTTATGGAGGACTGTCCGCGCTGTGTACCCTGTAGTGCCCAGGAACGTGTGGGTTAGGGAGGGACTGGCCGTGCTGTGTACCCTGTAGTGCCCAGGGACGTGCGGGTTAGTGGGGACTGGCCGTGCTGTGTACCCTGTAGTGCCCAGGGACGTGTGGGCTTGTGGGGACTGTCCGCGCTGTGTACCCTGTAGTGCCCAGGGACGTGCGGGTTAGTGGGGACTGGCCGTGCTGTGTACCCTGTAGTGCCCAGGGACGTGCGGGTTAGTGGGGACTGGCCGCGCTGTGTACCCTGTAGTGCCCAGGGACGTGCGGGTTAGTGGGGACCGGCCGCGCTGTGTACCCTGTAGTGCCCAGGGACGTGCGGGTTAGTGGGGACCGGCCATGCTGTGTACCCTGTAGTGCCCAGGGACGTGCGGGTTAGTGGGGACTGGCTGTGCTGTGTACCCTGTAGTGCCCAGGGATGTGCGGGTTAGGGGAGGACAGGCCGCGCTGAGTTGCCCTGTAGTGACAGGGGGATTTGCTGGTACATTAACTGACCTGTCTATGCTTTTGTCCTTTAGCCCCACGAAGGAGAGGATGCAGAGAGTTGCGAATGTGTCTATTCTCTCGATGTTCGTAATGTACCTGCTCACTGCCCTGTTTGGATATCTGACCTTTTATGGTGAATCTCTTTCGACTCTGTTTAACATGATTAACCTTAATAGTGGAAGTGGGGCATTGAGACAGTGAGAACTGACAGCAGGACCCTTGAGTGGTTTTCGTGGTTCAGTGGGGTCATGTGGATCGGGCGTTCCTCACATTCCATCTCCCCGGTTCCTCTACAGACCAGGAATCCATCTCCCGCAGCCTCAAATATCCATACAAAGGCTCTCTGACGTCCAAAACAGGGCTCACAGTTAGCACTGAACGGTTCGATTCCACCCTCGGGCAATACGTTCTCCCCGTGTGTCTGCGCGGGTTTCCTCCGGGTGCTCCGGTTTCCTCCCACAGTCCAAAGATTTGCAGGTTAGGGTGGGATTGGTCGTGCTAAACTGTCCCCCGTAGTGCCCAGGGATGTGCAGGTTAGGGTGGGATTGGCCGTGCTAAATTGTCCCCGTAGTGCCCAGGGATGTGCAGGTTAGGGTGGGATTGGCCGTGCAACATTGCCCAGTAGTGCTCAGGGATGTGCAGGTTAGGGTGGATTGGCCGTGCTACATTGTCCCCGTAGTGACCAAGGATGTGCAGGTTAGGGTGGGATTGGCCGTGCTAAATTGTCCCTGTAGTGCCCAGGGATGTGCAGGTTAGGGTGGGATTGGCCGTGCTAAATTGTCCCTGTAGTGCCCAGGGATGTGCAGGTTAGGGTGGGATTGGCCGTGCTAATTTGTCCCCGTAGTGACCAAGGATGTGTAGGTTAGGGTGGATTGGCCGTGCTAAATTGTCCCCATAGTACCCAGGGATGTGCAGGTTAGGGTGGATTGGCCGTGCTAAATTGTCCCCATAGTGCCCAGGGATGTGCAGGTTAGGGTGGGATTGGCCGTGCTAAATTGTCCCATAGTGCCCAGGGATGTGCAGGTTAGGGTGGATTGGCCGTGGGAAATGTGGGTTTATGGGGAATGGGTCTGGGGTAGATGCTCCTCAGATGGTCACTGTAGATTGGTTGGGTCAAGTTGTATCTTGCACACCGAAGGGATTCTATAGTTCCCAGGAATGAATGAAGGACACTCTTGGATGAGGTGTGCGTTTGAGAGGGCGATGAGGTGTGGAGGTGGTGGGATGGGTTTGGGAGGGAGATGGAAGTTTAAAGATGGGTTTGGGAGGATGATGAGGGGTGTGGGGGGTGGAAAGATGGGTTTGCGAGGGTGATGGGGGTGGAAAGATGGGTTTGCGAGGGTGATGAGGGGTGTGGGGATGAAAGGAGAGGTTTGTGAGGGTGATGGGGGTGTAGGGGTGGAAAGATGGGTTTGGGAGGGTGATGGGGTGCTGAATGATGGGGTTTGGGAGGGTGATGGGGGGTGGGGGTGCTGAATGATGGGTTGGGGAGGGTGATGGGGGTGCTGAATGATGGGGTTTGGGAGGGTGATGGGGGGTGGGTGCTGAATGATGGGGTTTGGGAGGGTGATGGGGGTGTGGGGCTGAATGATGGGGTTTGGGAGGGTGATGGGGGGTATGGGGCTGAATGATGGGGTTTGGGGGGTGATGGGGGGTGTGGGGCTGAATGATGGGGTTTGGGAGGGTGATGGGGGGTGGGGCTGAATGATGGGGTTTGGGAGGGTGATGGGGGGTGGGGCTGAATGATGGGTTTGGGAGGGTGATGGGTGCTGAATGATGGGGTTTGGGAGGGTGATGGGGGGGTGGGGCTGAATGATGGGGTTTGGGAGGGTGATGGGGGGGTGGGGCTGAATGATGGGTTTGGGAGGGTGATGGGGGGTGGGTGCTGAATGATGGGGTTTGGGAGGGTGATGGGGGGGTGGGGCTGAATGATGGGGTTTGGGAGGGTGATGGGGGGGTGGGGCTGAATGATGGGTTTGGGAGGGTGATGGGGGGTGGGTGCTGAATGATGGGGTTTGGGAGGGTGATGGGGGGGTGGGGCTGAATGATGGGGTTTGGGAGGGTGATGGGGGGTGGGGCTGAATGATGGGGTTTGGGAGGGTGATGGGGAGGTTGGACGATGGTTTGGGGAGGGTGATGGGGGTGTGGGTGCTGAATGATGGGGTTTGGGAGGGTGATGGGGGTGTGGGTGCTGAATGATGGGTTGGGGAGGGTGATGGGGGTGTGGGGGTGCTGAATGATGGGGTTTGGGGGGGTGATGGGGGTGCTGAATGATGGGGTTTGGGAGGATGATGGGGGGTGGGGGTGCTGAATGATGGGGTTTGGGAGGGTGATGGGGGTGTGTGGGTGCTGAATGATGGGGTTTGGGAGGGTGATGGGGGTGTGTGGGTGCTGAATGATGGGGTTTGGGAGGGTGATGGGGGTGTGTGGGTGCTGAATGATG
Organism: Hemiscyllium ocellatum; assembly: GCF_020745735.1. Taxonomy (NCBI): domain Eukaryota; kingdom Metazoa; phylum Chordata; class Chondrichthyes; order Orectolobiformes; family Hemiscylliidae; genus Hemiscyllium; species Hemiscyllium ocellatum. The sequence goes on from NW_026867602.1 coordinate 577,361, forward strand.
GGGTTTGGGAGGGTGAGGGGGGTGTGTGGGGTGCTGAATGATGGGGTTTGGGGGGGTGATGGAGGTGCTGAATGATGGGGTTTGGGAGGGTGATGGGGGTGTGTGGGTGCTGAATGATGGGGTTTGGGAGGGGGAGGGGGAGGTTGGATGATGGGTTGGGGAGGGTGATGGGGAGTGTGGATGCTGAATGATGGGGTTTGGGAGGGTGATGGGGGGTGCTGAATGATGGGGTTTGGGAGGGTGAGGGGGAGGTTGGATGATGGGTTGGGGAGGGTGATGGGGGGTGCTGAATGATGGGGTTTGGGAGGGTGAGGGGGAGGTTGGATGATGGGTTGGGGAGGGTGATGGGGGGTGTGGGTGCTGAATGATGGGTTGGGGAGCGCTGAGGGGGGGCAGTCTGCTCGCCGAAGAGCTTGACCAGATCTGTTTGCTTGCTCCCCACCGCAGGGGACGTGGAGACGGAGCTTCTGCACACGTTTGTCAAGGTGGACCCCCTGGACACCCTTATCCTGTGCGTACGCCTGGCCGTGCTGGTGGCTGTGACCTTGACTGTCCCTGTCGTCCTTTTCCCGGTGAGTAGTGACCCTCTCGGGTTTCCCCCCCTTCAACCCTCCCCCCACCCTTGGCCCGTCTCACGTCTCCCTCCTTCTCCCTGCAGATCCGGCGTGCCCTTCAGCAGCTCCTGTTCCCCAGGAAGACCTTCCACTGGGTGAGACACACTGGCATCGCCGTTGTGCTCCTCATCTGTGTCAACCTCCTGGTCATCTTCGTCCCCAACATCCGAGACATCTTCGGCGTGATTGGTGAGTGGTACACCGGCTCTCGGGCTGGCATTCAGGGTTCAAACATGGGAGCGAATAGGCCACTCAGCCCCTCAAAGCTGCTGCACCATTCAGTAGGATCGTGACTGACTGTCGGACTCAGTCCTGTTGTCCTGACATTACCATCGCTGAATCCCACCCAACCCCAACTATCAACATCCTGAGGGTTACCATCTCCAACAAGGGAGAATCTAACCATCGCCCCCTTGACGTTCAATGGCGTTACCATCACTGAATCCCTCCCACCCCCACTATCAACATCCTGGGGGTTACCACTGACCAGGAACTGAACTGGACCCAGCCCCAGATCAATCCAGCGGCTTCAAGAGCAGGTCAGAGGCTGGGAATCCAGCAGCGAGTAACTCCCCTCCTGACTCTCCCCCCAAAGCCCTGTCCCACCATCGGGTCAGAGGCTGGGAATCCTGCAGCGAGTAACTCCCCTCCTGACTCTCCCCCCAAAGCCCTGTCCCAACATCGGGTCAGAGGCTGGGAATCCTGCAGCGAGTAACTCCCCTCCTGACTCTCCCCCCAAAGCCCTGTCCCACCATCGGGTCAGAGGCTGGGAATCCTGCAGCGAGTAACTCCCTTCCTGACTCTCCCCCCACAGCCCTGTCCCACCATCGGGTCAGAGGCTGGGAATCCTGCAGCGAGTAACTCCCCTCCTGACTCTCCCCCCAAAGCCCTGTCCCACCATCGGGTCAGAGGCTGGGAATCCTGCAGCGAGTAACTCCCCTCCTGATTCTCCCCCCAAAGCCCTGTCCCACCATCGGGTCAGAGGCTGGGAATCCTGCAGCGAGTAACTCCCCTCCTGACTCTCCCCCCAAAGCCCTGTCCCACCATCGACAAGGCCCGAGTCAGGAGGGTGAGGGAATACTCCCCACTTGCCCTGGATGGGGGCGGCTCCAACAACACTCGAGAAGCCCAACTCCATCCAGGGACAGAGCAACCCTCCCACACCACCCCGGTTCAATCGACACGCTGACCCCCACATTAGACACCCCCTCCCTTCCTCCTCCAAAGCACAGGAGCGGCTGGGCGAGGTAGGAATGCTTGGCTGAGTTCCAACACCGACACATAGTGACTGGCGCAGGACGGTGAGGAGGAAGTGGATGGAGGGGCGGGAGCTGGAGGAGGCAGTTTGTGAGGAGGAAGCAGGGGGTGGGGGTGAGGGAGGGAGGGGGGAGGTGAGGAGGGAGTTGGGGGAGGGTGGTGAGGACTGGATGAGGGAGTGGGGGGTGTTGACCTGGGTAGTGCTGCCTGTCCAGGATGTGCCTCACTAACCCTGAGCCCTCTGCCCTCCACTCCCTGTGAAGGTGCCACTACTGCTCCGAGCCTGATCTTTATCCTGCCCGGAATGTTCTATGTCCGCATTGTCCCCAACGATAAAGAACCTTTGAAATCAAGGCCAAAGATCCAGGTGAGGGAGGGAGAGGGGTGAGGGAGGGAGCGCAGTGATGGAGGGAGCACGGTGAGGAAGGGAGAGTGGTGAGGGAGGGAGAGGGGTGATGGAGGGAGCACGGTGAGGGAGGGAGAGCGGTGAGGGAGGGAGTGCGGTGAGGGAGGGAGCGCGGTGATGGAGGGAGCACGGTGAGAGAGGGAGCGCGGTGAGGGAGGGAGAGCGGGGAGGGAGAGGGAAGAGGGAGGGAGAGGGGTGAGGGAGGGAGCACGGTGAGGGAGGGAGAGCGGTGAGGGAGGGAGTGCGGTGATGGAGGGAGCACGGTGAGGGAGGGAGAGCGGTGAGGGAGGGAGTGCGGTGAGGGAGGGAGCGCGGTGATGGAGGGAGCACGGTGAGAGAGGGAGCGCGGTGAGGGAGGGAGAGCGGTGAGGGAGGGAGTGCGGTGAGGGAGGGAGCGCGGTAAGGGGCGGGGGCACGGTGAGGGAGGGAGCGCAGTGAGGGAGGGAGCGTGGTGAGGGTCGGGGGTGCGGTGAGGGAGGGAGAGCGGTGAGGAAGGGAGCGCAGTGAGGGGCGGGAGAGCGGTGAGGGAGGGAGAGCGGTGAGGGGGGAGCACACTGAGGGAGGGAGCACGGTGAGGGAGGGAGAGTGGTGAGGGAGGGAACTGGGGAATGATGTCACGGAGTCTCCGATTCCTCGAGATTAAATCCAAGCACCACCCACTAAACCCGACCAGGACGGGACGGCCCGCTCCCTCAGCACTGACCCTCCCACAGCCCCCGCTCCCTCAGCACTGACCCTCCCACAGCACCCGCTCCCTCAGCACTGACCCTCCCACAGCACCCGCTCCCTCAGCACTGACCCTCCCACAGCACCCGCTCCCTCAGCACTGACCCTCCCACAGCACCCACTCCCTCAGCGCTGACCCTCCCACAGCACCCACTCCCTCAGCACTGACCCTCCCACAGCCCCCGCTCCCTCAGCACTGACCCTCCCACAGCACCCGCTCCCTCAGCACTGACCCTCCCACAGCACCCGCTCCCTCAGCACTGACCCTCCCTCAGCACCCGCTCCCTCAGCACTGACCCTCCCACAGCACCCGCTCCCTCAGCACTGACCCTCCCACAGCACCCGCTCCCTCAGCGCTGACCCTCCCACAGCACCCGCTCCCTCAGCACTGACCCTCCCACAGCACCCGCTCCCTCAGCACTGACCCTCCCACAGCCCCCGCTCCCTCAGCGCTGACCCTCCCACAGCCCCCACTCCCTCAGCACTGACCCTCCCACAGCGCCCGCTCCCTCAGCACTGACCCTCCCACAGCCCCCGCTCCCTCAGCACTGACCTTCCCACAGCACCCGCTCCCTCAGCTCTGACCCTCCCACAGCGCCCACTCCCTCAGCACTGACCCTCCCACAGCCCCCGCTCCCTCAGCGCTGACCCTCCCACAGCCCCCGCTCCCTCAGCGCTGACCCTCCCACAGCGCCCGCTCCCTCAGCGCTGACCCTCCCACAGCACCCGCTCCCTCAGCGCTGACCCTCCCACAGCACCCTCTCCCTCAGCACTGACCCTCCCACAGCGCCCACTCCCTCAGCACTGACCCTCCCACAGCGCCCGCTCCCTCAGCACTGACCCTCCCACAGCGCCCGCTCCCTCAGCACTGACCCTCCCACAGCACCTGCTCCCTCAGCACTGACCCTCCCACAGCACCCGCTCCTTCAGCACTGACTCTCCCTCAGCACCCGCTCCCTCAGCACTGACCTTCCCACAGCCCCCGCTCCCTCAGCACTGACCCTCCCACAGCGCCCGCTCCCTCAGCACTGACCCTCCTACAGCACCCGCTCCCTCAACGCTGACCCTCCCACAGCACCCACTCCCTCAGCACTGACCCTCCCACAGCCCCCGCTCCCTCAGCACTGACCCTCCCACAGCACCCGCTCCCTCAGCACTGACCCTCCCACAGCACCCGCTCCCTCAGCGCTGACCCTCCCTCAGCGCTGACCCTCCCACAGCACCCACTCCCTCAGCACTGACCCTCCCACAGCCCCCGCTCCCTCAGCACTGACCCTCCCACAGCACCCACTCCCTCAGCACTGACCCTCCCACAACCCCCACTCCCTCCACACTGACCCTCCCTCAGCACTGATCCTCTCTCAGCACTGACCCTCCCTCAGCACTGACCCTCCCACAACCCCCACTCCCTCAGCGCTGACCCTCCCACAGCACCCACTCCCTCAGCGCTGACCCTCCCTCAGCGCTGACCCTCCCACAGCCCCCACTCCCTCAGCACTGACCCTCCCACAGCACCCACTCCCTCAGCACTGACCCTCCCACAGCGCCCGCTCCCTCAGCACTGACCCTCCCACAGTGCCTGCTCCCTCAGCACTGACCCTCCCACAGCGCTCACACCCTCAGCACTGACCCTCCCACAGCACCCACTCCCTCAACGCTGACCCTCCCACAGCACCCGCTCCCTCAGCACTGACCCTCCCACAGCACCCACTCCCTCAGCACTGACCCTCCCACAGCGCCTGCTCCCTCAGCACTGACCCTCCCACAGCGCTCACTCCCTCAGCACTGACCCTCCCACAGCGCCCACTCCCTCAGCACTGACCCTCCCACAGCGCCCGCTCCCTCAGCACTGACCCTCCCACAGTGCCTGCTCCCTCAGCACTGACCCTCCCACAGTGCTCACTCCCTCAGCACTGACCCTCCCACAGCACCCACTCCCTCAGCGCTGACCCTCCCACAGCACCCGCTCCCTCAGCACTGACCCTCCCACAGCACCCACTCCCTCAGCACTGACCCTCACACAGCGCCTGCTCCCTCAGCACTGACCCTCCCACAGCGCTCACTCCCTCAGCACTGACACCCCCACAGCGCCCACTCCCTCAGCACTGACCCTCCCACAGCGCCCGCTCCCTCAGCACTGACCCTCCCACAGTGCCTGCTCCCTCAGCACTGACCCTCCCACAGTGCCCGCTCCCTCAGCACTGACCCTCCGACAGTGCTCCCTCAGCACTGACCATCCGACAGTGTACGGTGCTCCCTCAGCACCGACCCCCCGACAGTGCTCCCTCAGCACTGACCCTCCGACAGTGTACGGTGCTCCCTCAGCACTGACCCTCCGACAGTGATCCCTCAGCACTGACCCCCCGACAGTGCTCCCTCAGCACTGACCCTCCGACAGTGTACGGTGATCCCTCAGCACTGACCCCGACAGTGCTCCCTAGGCACTGACCCTCCGACTGTGTATGGTGCTCCCTTGGCACTGACCCTCCGACAGTGCTCCCTCAGCACTGACCCTCCGACAGTGTACGGTGATCCCTCAGCACTGACCCCGACAGTGCTCCCTAGGCACTGACCCTCCGACTGTGTATGGTGCTCCCTTGGCACTGACCCTCCGACAGTGTACGGTGCTCCCTCAGCACTGCCCCTCCGACAGTGCCTCTCAGCACTGACCCTCCGACAGCACTCCCTCAGCATTGACCCTCCGACTGTGTATGGTGCTCCCTTGGCACTGACCCTCCGACAGTGTACAGTGCTCCCTCAGCACTGACCATCCGACAGTGCTCCCTCGGCACTGACCCTCCAAAAGTGCCTCTCAGCACTGACCCTCCGACAGTGCCTCTCAGCACTGACCCTCCGACAGTGCTCCCTTGGCACTGACCATCCGACAGTGCTCCCTTGGCACTGACCCTCCAAAAGTGCCTCTCAGCACTGCCCCTCCAAAAGTGCCTCTCAGCACTGCCCCTCCGACAGTGCTCCCTCAGCACTGACCCTCCGACAGTGCTCCCTCAGCACTGCCCCTCCGAAAGTGCCTCTCAGCACTGCCCCTCCGAAAGTGCCTCTCAGCACTGCCCGTCCGACAGTGCCTCTCAGCACTGACCCTCCGACAGTGCTCCCTCGGCACTGACCCTCCGACAGTGTACGGTGATCCCTCAGCACTGACCATCCAACAGTGCTCCCTCGGCACTGACCCCCCGACAGTGCTCCCTCGGCACTGACCCTCCGACAGTGTACGGTGATCCCTCAGCACTGACCATCCGACAGTGCTCCCTCGGCACTGACCCTCCAAAAGTGCCTCTCAGCACTGACCCTCCGACAGTGCTCCCTTGGCACTGACCCTCCGACAGTGCGGTGCAGTGACGCGAGGTGTCATGGAAAGCGGTGGGCAGTTGGGGTCAAGGTGGGGGCTAGAATTGTGCCACGTCCCATCGCGATTGGCATCGGTGACCGTACCCTTCGTGAGCATCTCGTCTTGCGCTGGCTGGTGCTTGGCTCCCAGTGGTAACACGCAGCTCTTCCCCCCAAACCCTTCCCCACCCTTCCACCTCTCTTCACAGGCTGCTGGTTTCGCCACGATCGGACTGATATTCATGGTGATGAGTTTAAGCTTCATCTTTAGGGAATGGACAAGCGGTAATGGAGGGAGTCATGTCGGTGGCCACTAGTTCAGCGCCCTCCACAGGCAGAGCATCACTCCCAGTCCATTCACCCAACTCGCTTGGCCCCATCTATGTCTTCCCCACATCTTCCCCCCCCCTTCCCTCAGCTCTTTGGTTCATGCTAGCTAGTGAATGGTGAACGCATCCGGGAGGAGGAATCTTTCCGTCCAATACGTGTCAACATTTTCTCCCCCCCCCCCCCCATCATCGCTCCCCACGGGCTCCCTCTCTGTCCGGGAGCCATTCTCATCAGGCGGATGGTCAGTTGTAAGGATAAACCCCCTCATCGTGTGCCGCATTTAGCGAAGGAAATCTACCCGTCTTTCCCCCCCGTCCTGGACCTTACACATGACTCCGGGCGCCGCCGCACATTGGTCCGCTCCTAACTTCGTTGGACAAATCACCGACACGGTCCTTGTTGTTCGAGGTCGCGGTTGCGTTCGGAGAGCCTTGCCTGCGATTGGATTTCCTGCCCCCCCACACCATCCCCCGCCCCCACCCCGTCTAGTAATTCATGGAGCCCTGGGTGAAATCACATCGGAAGCGTTTCATTCAGGGGCACCCTCTGCGAGGCTGGGGGAGCTCCAGGATTCTGACTCGGTGGCATCGGAGCAACAGCCGGTAGCATTCCAAGTTGGGACGTGGAGCGGGAGTTTGGTGGTTCCACTCCCCGCAGCTGCCGTCCTTCTAGGGGCTGTTGGGCCTGGAAAATCTTGGTAATGGACCAAGGGAGTTTTGGAGCTCATTCCCAATCAAGGCCGTCCCTGCGTCCTGTACTGCAGCGGGCGAGGTGCACTCGACTGTTTAGTTCTGACACCCTGACTCCCTTTCGGAGACGGCTTACCTAGGAGGGAGTCGGTACAACGATTCCTCAGCCCTCCTGGCTGTGTGGGGGGGTAACGCGTGGAGAATTTCCCCTTTCCTGAAGGCCATTAGGACCGGATTCCTTACACAATGCACATCTCCTCGGCGTCCAGGACAGAGGGAGAGGCAAGACCCGCTGATGCGAGACCCATTTCCTCCCGGTGACACCCACAAGAATGGGTGCCCACTTCCAGGATGGTTAAAAATACAATGGCAGCTGGAGGAGATCAATTCTGTGCTGCTTTCGGAGGGATAGAGACGGTGAAGTAGATGAGCACTTGGGTTTCATCGAGGTCCAATCGCAGCTCCGTCGCACCTCCGTGCCTCTGTACTTTCACCCTTCTCTCACCCTCTGCCACCTTCCTCCCTAAAGCTTGCCGTCCAGGTCAGTCACGTCAATTGCCAGTCCAAAACGGCGTGGGTCAGCTCAGCGGGGTCCCTTCCAGACACTGACAATAGGATTTAGAGTAGGCCATTCGGCCCCCTCCAAGTCTGCTCTGCCATGCTGTACAATCATGGCTTAGCCGACAACTCCGTCCCCTGCTTTCTCCCACCACCCCCACCCTCCCTCCTTTGATCCCTTTAGCCCCCAGAGCTAAATCTGAATCCTTCTCAAGAACATTCAATCCCCGACCACTTTGTGTGACAGAGAACTCCCCAACACGCTGAGTGAAGAATTGTCTCCATCACTTCCGTGCTACATCACTTCAACCTTGAATAGCAACAGACTTGTAAAAATGGTGCTGGGATATTATCGTGCAAGTTTACCTTGCTGAATATTTTTTTAATTTAGGAGTATGTTTAAAATATTGACGTAATTATTTGCTATGTAACTAAATGAAAGCAAGTGTACCCTCCACACCTTTTATGCAGGACAGCAGAGGCCCTTTGAGGGTGACCACTTTAAAGACACTACCACCTACACTAGTCCCATGTTCCCTCACTCGGGCCCTCAGCTTTCAATGTCATGACATCTATGCGTAGCACTATCTTAAGAGATTCCTAACGGGGTTACCTTCATTTGCTGAAATCATGGTACCTTTTGATGCTTGGTGCTGATTCGATTAGATTCCCTACAGCATGGAAACAGGCCCTTCGGCCCAACAAGTCCCTCCAAAGAGTAACCCACTCAGACCCATTCCCCTACCCTATATTTACCCCTGACACGGGCAATTTAGAACGGCCAGTTCACCCGACCTGCACGTCTTTGTGATTGCGGGAGGAAACCGGAGCACACCGACGCAGACACGGGGAGAATGTGCAAACTCCGCACAGACAGTCAGTCAGTCACCCGAGGCAGGAATCGAACCCAGATCCCTGGTGCTGTGAGGCAGCAGTGCTAACCACTGAGCCACCGTGCTGCCTGGCTAGAACATACGTTCGTCAAAATTATGTGAGCCAGATAATACTGTGTGGGATCTATCAGGCAACAGAACCCCAACTGTCTTACTCTACATCCTCACGCTTCCAAATATTTGGTGAACACGTGCTGTAACTAGAGTTGTAAAGACTTCAAGGCAGTCCACTGTGTTTAGCCCCACACACAATGTCCTCAGACAGTGATGGTGGTGGGGGGAGGAGAGAAAGCAGGCAACTTGTCGACTCTCCGGGTTGTACATCCCCCACCCCGTCTGTCTACTTCCACGGCTGTTAATTTTTCGTCTGCGTCTTTTGAGAAAACCGTTTGTCTTTTGTGCGAGATGGTTTCCGCTGGTTAATCCCCTCGGTGATGGATTCCAAAGCTTTGATGTAACTGCTGTAGAAACCCAGAGGCCGAGAGAGAGAGAGAGTAAAATTCCTCCTCCCCTGCCCACCACACCCCACCTGACTGAATAAAAAATTAATTTTAAAAAGGCGTGTTTGGTTCTTCCAGGTTTGGGGCCCGGGACCCTTCTGGGCCTCAAGGTGGGGGGGGGGGGGGACTGGGACTGTGCCGCATGACCCTGTAAATCCCTGGGGGACTGAGACATGAGGAAAGATCTACACACACCAGGACACGCGCTTGCAAAAACAGCTGCTTTTAATGTTCCTATTTGCCAGGCACCAAGCTGAATCAATGTCGGTCATGCATTCGTTTCTGGGTGCCACGTTCGTTCCATCCGACGTTGACAAGAGCTTGTGTTTGTGAGCACTGGAACCACTCATCTAGGATTTTATTTTCGCGCTCTCTCTCTCTCTCTGTCACGATAGCTCTCAAGTGTGCACACGGTCCTCCTGTTTAGGGCTGCCATGCTTCCTTCTGGCGATCGTCCGTGTCTCCGTCCGCGCCTTGCACGATGGCCTCCCGTTCCTTCAGAAACCTATCCCGACAGGAGGGCATAGCAGGGTGAGACACCGCCGGTGCCCTCACTCTGGCTTATTGGCAACGGGGCCAACCCTTGGAGGGTGGAACCCGAGCAGCTTGTAAAAGCAGAGGTTAATGCGATAAGAAACGGGAGCACTGCCGATGTCTGACGGGGAGTTACCTATCCCTGGGGGCCAAATTACTGCAGACGCTGGAATCTTTATAGAAAGCAACAATGCTGGAGAACACAGCGGGTCAGACAGCATCCACGGAGAGAGAGAAAGCTAATGCTCTGAAGTGAAGTGTGGAGGGGACAGCGTTTATGCTATAGTTTGGTTGGTGGAGGAGGAGAGGGATATATTCGAGCCACTCACTGAATAGTCATAGAGCCATAGAGATGTACAGCACGGAAACAGACCCTGCGATCCAACCCGTCCATGCCGACCCAGAGATCCCAACCCAATCTAGTACCACCTGCCAGCACCCGGCCCATATCCCTCCAAACCCTTCCTATTCATATACCCATCCAGATGCCTCTTAAATGTTGCAATTGTACCAGCCCCCACCACATCCTCTGGCAGCTCATTCCATACACGTACCACCCTCTGGGGGGGGAAAAAGTTGCCCCTTAGGTCTCTTTTATATCTTTTCCTTCTCACCCTATGCCCTCTAGTTCTGGACTCCCCAACCCCAGGGAAAAGACTTTGCCTATTTACGCTATCCACACCCCTCAAAATTTTATAAACCTCTATAAGGTCACCCCTCAGCCTCCGACACTCCAGGAAAAACAGCCCTTGGCCTATCCAGCCTCTCCCTGTAGCTCAAACCCTTTCCTGAACACTTTCCCAACATCCTTCCTGTCGGGGGGAGACCAGAATCGAACGCTGTATTCCCAAAGTGGCCTCACCAATACAGCCGCATGACGTCCCGACTCCTGTTCTCCTGACCAATAAAGGAAAGCATACCAAACGCTGCCTTCACTATCCTATCTACCTGCGACTCCACTTTCAAGGAGCTATAAACCTGCACTCCAAGGTCTCTTTGTTCAGCAACACTCCCTAGGACCTTACCATTAAGTGTATAAGTCCTGCTAAGATTTGCTTTCCCAAAATGCAGCACCTCACATTTATCTGAATTAAACTCCATCTGCCACTTCTCAGCCCATTGGCCCATCTGGTCCAGATCCTGTTGTAATCTGAGGTAACCTTCCTTGCTGCCCACTACACCTCCAATTTTGGTGTCACCTGCAAACTTACTAACTGTACCTCTTATGCTTCATGCTTCCTTTTCTGAGGCAGACTCATTCACCTGAGACTGCCTCAAGTGAGCAGACCTCCACCAGACTCCCAGACAGCACACTACAACATTCCTTGCCCGTCCCTAACTGCCCGTTTGGCAAGGTGGTGGTGTAAGGACACCCTGCACAGTGCAATTCTGCGATCCGGTCTCTCCGAAGGAATGGCCGATATCGTTCCAAGTTGGAATGGTGTCTGGGGAAACTTGCAGGGGGTGGTGTACCTCGTCCTTCCAGGAGGTAGAGGTGATGGGTTTGGAAGGTGCTGTCAGAGGAGCCGTGGTGAGTCATAAAGTCACACAGTACGGTCCAACCAGTCCTTCGGTCCAACCAGTCCATGCTGACCAGAATCCCAAATTAAACTCGCCATACCAGATAATCAAAGGGTTAGAGATGGTGGACCGTGAGAGCCTTTTTCCTTGGATGGTGATGGCTAGCAGGAGGGGACATTGCTTTAACTTGAGGGGCTGAAAATGTGTTGCTGGTCAAAGCACAGCAGGCCAGGCAGCATCTCAGGAATAGGGAATTTGACGTTTCGAGCATAAGCCCTTCATCAGGGGCATAAGCCCTTCATCAGGAATGAGAGAGAGTAGCCAAGCAGGCTAAGATAAAAGGTAGGGAGGAGGGACTTGGGGGAGGGGCGATGGAGGTGGGATAGGTGGAAGGAGGTCAAGGTGAGGGTGATAGGCCGGAGTGGGGTGGGGGCGGAGAGGTCAGGAAGGAGATTGCAGGTTAGGAGGGCGGTGCTGAGTTGAGGGAACCGACTGAGACAAGGTGGGGGGAGGGGTGATAGATATAGGACAGAGGTCGGTTCTCTACACAGAGAGTAATGGGGCATGAATGCCTTGCAACAGTAGTAGACTCACCAACTTTAAGGGCATTTAAGTGGTCACTGGATAAACATATGGATGAAAATGGCATAATGTAAGATAGATCCTCAGGCTGGTTCCACAGGTCAGCACGACATCGAGGGCCGAAGGGCCTGCACTGCGCTGTAGGGTTCTATGTCCTAGTCCCACCTGCCTGCTCCTGGCCCATATCTCTCCAAACCTTTCCTTGTCATGTACTTATCCAAATGTCTTATATTGTTCCGGTGTGTTTTATAGACCATACACATTGTGGCTGCTGTCTACCGGCAGTGGAGGGAGGGAATATTGAAGGTGGGGGGGGGGGCTAGTGTGTCGAGCGAGCAGGAGTGGGCTACCTTGTCCTGGATTGTGTCGAGTTTCGCGAGTGCGAGGGTGTCGAATTGTGCGCTGAGCTGGTAAGTTTGCAGGTGTTTCAGCACCATACTCGGTAACACCATCAGTGAAGCTTTGGTGCTCTGTCCCTGTTTGCTGAGGTGGTCAGTATACGGGGTCTAACTCGACATTTTTGCTAATGGGGTTCTGGGATGAGTGCCAGGACTCCAGGAATTCCTACGCATGTCTTTGTTTGGCTTGTAAAAGCAATGACTGCAGATGCTGGAAACCAGATGCTGGATTAGTGGTGCTGGAAGAGCACGGCAGTTCAGGCAGCATCCGAGGAGCAGCAATATCGACGTTTCGGGCAAAAGCCCTTCATCAGGAATAAAGGCAGAGAGCCTGAAGGGTGGAGAGATAAGCTGGAGGCTGAGTTGCAGTGGGAGAGGGTCTCCCTGAGATTCGTGTAGAGAGAGGAGGAAAACATCTTCAAGGCAGGCATCCTTGCAAGAGGATTCCCAGTAGGGTTAAAATCAACTAGGTAAATGCAATGACTGCAGACGCTGGAAACCAGATTCTGGATTAGTGGTGCTGGAAGAGCACGGCAGTTCAGGCAGCATCCGAGGAGCAGCAAAATCAACGTTTCAGGCACAAGCCCTTCATCAGGAATAAAGGCAGAGAGCCGGAAGGGTGGAGAGATAAGCTAGAGGGGGGTGGGGGTGTGGAGAAAGTAGCATTGAGTAGGGGGAGGGGATGAAGGTGATAGTTCAGGGGGGAGGGGGGAGTGGATAGATGGAAAAGAAGATAGGCAGGTAGGACAGGTCATGGGGACAGTTTGTTTGGCTTGTCCCAGTCAAATTGGTGTCCTTCTTTGTCTGTGTGACAAAATGCCTGCAGACAAACTTACCAGCTCAGCGAGCAAGTCAACAACCTCACCCACTACCTGAGCTACAAATCTTGTTAACAATTTTCTCAAGTCTTGTAGGACCTGCCATCCAGGACCTGCCAAGTATTTCATTACACTCCCGCCTTGTGCTTTGTCGATGGTGAGACAGGCTTTGGGGATGGAGGATGGGCAGGAAGTAAGTAATTTGCTCCAGGCAGGAACACAATTAAACGTCCAATCTGCAGGTTATAAAAGATGCACAATACAATGCCCGTCTCATTTTCGGTTCCTGAATTGCAGCAATAGAAAAAGCAGCATAAACTGGGGAGTGGGGAGCAGCGCGCGCACACACACACATGCACAAATACACACAGACACACACATGCACACAAACATGCACACGCACAAACACACGTACACATAAACACATGCACACGCAGAAACACACACACAAACACGCACTCACACAGACAAACACACGCACACATGCACTCACACACACACAGACATGCACACATGCACTCACACAAACAAATACAGACACACACACATGCACAAACACACACACAGACACGCACACATGCACTCACACACAGACACGCATACATGCACTCACACACACTCACACACAGACACACATGCACAAACACACAGACACGCACACATGCACTCACACACAGACACACAAACACACACACACACATGCACAAACACACACACAGACACGCACCATGCACAAACACACACAGACAGACACACATGCACAAACACACACACATGCACTCACACATGCACAAACACACACACACACACACACAAACACAGACACACACATACCACACACACACAGACACACACATACCACACACACACACACACACACACACACGTGTTGGACTCTCAGGCTCCACATGAAAGAAATTATATCAAAGCAGGCATCTTCCCAGTGCCAATTTCAACCTTCCCCACAGCCTTGAAGCTTGCCAATACTGATTGAGAGAGCTTAATGCACAGAGGGAATTATCTGTGAGTCAGTGCTCACACCTGTTGCAAAATGTGCATTTTTCCATGGCGTAGTCAAACTATGATGAGTTAGCAAGCATGCTGATGAGTAAAACCCCCCACCACATCTTTCATGCTTCTGATACAACTGCACTTTGAAGTCTGCAGCTCCAATTAATGATCTTTTTCATATTTGACTGGGTGTGGGCATCATTGACAAAGATGTTTTTTGTAATTTCTCGCCCATCCCTAATCATCCCTTTGAGGTGGTGGTGAGCTGTTGGCCTGTGTGGTAAAGTGAAATCAAGGAGAGAGTTCCAGGACTTGCACCCAGCCACACTGAAGGAGCAGCTGGGATTAGACAGCACCTCCACGGTGATTTGAGAATCTCTAACATGAATTAGGACACGGCTGAATTGTCATTGTCCTCCCACCTTCAGGACCGTAATTTGTCCTCCCCTGTTATCAGCAATGCCTTCCATTTCCTGCATCTCTGCCCTCAAACACGTTTCCACCTCCACAACCTCAACAAAGATGGAATCCCCCGTCCTCACATTCCATCCCATTAACCTCCAAATCCAGCATAACATTTTCACTGCGCCTTGGTACACGTGACAATAAATTTAATTCATCCCCCGCCACTATCGACACCGACAGTCAGTCAGATCCCACCACCAAAAGTACATTTCTTTCCTCACCCCTATCTGCAATCCATAGGGACCATTCCCTCCTTGTTACGTCTACACTCCCCAACAAACCCCCCCCCCCCTCCCCACACCTGCATCTTCTCCTGCTGCTGTACAAGGTGCAGAACCTGTGCCCACACCTCATACCTCCCCCACCTCCATCCAAGGTCCCAAAGGATCATTCCAAATCCAGCAGAGATTTATTTGCGTACCCTCCAACTTCCTGTACTGCATCCGTTGGTCTCAATGTGATCTCTGCTACATCAGAGAGACTGAGCGGAAACTCGCGGAACGGTTCAGGGAACATCTCTGGTCTGTACGCACCCACCTTCCTGTAGCCGTCCATTTCAGCTCCTCCTCCCACTCCCTCCCCCCATGACATGTCCATTCTGGGCTTCCTCAACCACCTGAACAAGGGAACCCACAAACTGAGGGAGGGACACCTCACCTTTCCCCCCACCTCGGGAACCTACAACCACACGGCCTGGACACTGAATTCACCAGTTTCCAATTCTCCCCACACCCAACCCTCTGACTCAGCACTGCCCTCTTGACCTGAACTAACTGTCCACCTTCCTTCCCACCTATCCGCTGCACACTTCCCACTGACCTACCTGTGCCCAGCCATCACCGTTCCGACTCCCTTTTCCCGAGCTCCAACCCCTCCCCCATTTATTTCTCAGCCCCCTCCTTCCCCCTCCCCAGGCCTGATGAAGGATTAAGACTGAAACGTCGACTCTCTTGCTTCTCAGACGCTGCCCGACTGAGAGTGCTTTTTCCAGCGCGGCATTTAACTCCGCTCACCTGGAATCAACAGCTTCAATTCCAAGGTCGTTTCTCGTTATTGTAGCTATTCTATCACGCAGTATCAAAGCTACCTCACCATCTTTCCCTTCCCCTTCCTGCCCGTCCTTTCAAATAGTCAATACCCGTGAATATTTTGCTGCCAGCTTTGGTCTCCTTACAAGAATGTCTCCGTAATGGCCACAAGATCGGACCCATTGAGCTGCATTTATGCTGTTAATTCGTTTATTTTGTCCTGAGCGCTACCATTTTGCTTTCTTTCCTACATTGGGTGCTCCTTTTGTTTACTCGCTCCTTACTGTCTCTCGCTATCCCATTCTGGGTGTCATGAAGAAAATAGCTACAATGCCACCATAGCCTTGCTCATTATAGGCCTATGTATTCCCACCAACATCCTCCCCCCCAATCACAATCTCTAACTAGTTTAAAGCCCTCTCTACAGCCATAGGTATTCAATTTTTCAGGTTGGCCCTTGACCAACCTCCGTGCGATTAGGGATGGTCAATAAATGCTGCCACATCCTGGTCAGAGGGTTGGATGTGGGGAGATTTGGAAACTGGTGAATTCAGTGTCGAGGCCGTGTGGTTGTAGACTCCCGAGGGTGGGGGGGAGGGGGGAGGTGAGGTGTTCCTCCCTCAGTTTGCGGGTGCCCTTGTTCAAGATGAGCAGCGACCCTCAGGAATGGAAGGGAGCTTACATCATGGCCAATCGCTATTTCAATCTCACCCAACACTTTCCCAGCAATAATCAGGCAGAAAATTGGAATACTGTGTGCAATTCTGGTCGCCCTGCTATCAGAAGGATGTTGTTAAACTGGAAAGGATTTACAAGGGTGTTGCCAGGGTTGGAGGATTTGAGCTATAGGGAGAGGCTGGATTGGCCGGGGACTGTTTTCCCTGGAGCGTCGGAGGCTGAGGGGTGACCTTATAGAGGTTTATAAAATCATGAGGGGGGGGCATGGATAGGGTAAATAGACAAGGTCTTTTCCCCCTGGGGTGGGGGAGCCCAGAACTAGAGGTTTATAAAATCATGAGGGGGGGCATGGATAGGGTAAATAGACAAGGTCTTTTCCCCCTGGGGTGGGGGAGCCCGGAACTAGAGGTTTATAAAATCATGAGGGGGCATTGATAGGGTAAATAGACAATGACTTTTCCCCCTGGGGTGGGGGAGCCCAGAACTAGAGGGTTATAAAATCATGAGGGGGCGTGGATAGGGTAAATAGACAAGGTCTTTCCCCCCTGGGGTGGGGGAGCCCAGAACTAGAGGTTTATAAAATCATGAGGGGGGCATGGATAGGGTAAATAGAGAAGGTCTTTTCCCCTCTGGGGTGGGGGAGTCCAAAACTAGAGGTCTATAAAATCATGAGGGGAGACATGGATAGGGTAAATAGACAAGGTCTTTTCCCCCTGGGATAGGGGAGTCCAGAACTAGAGGGGCATAGGTTTAAGGTAAGGGGAAAGATTTAAAAGAGACCTGAGGGGCAACGTTTTCACACAGAGGGTGATGCGTGTGTGGAATGAGCTGCCAGATGAAGTGATGGAGGCTGGTACAATTGCAACATTCAAAAGGCATTTGGATAGGTATATGAATAGGAAGGGTTTGGAGGGATATGGGCCGGTGCTGGACTAGACTGGGATTGGGATATCAGGTGGGCACGGACGGGTTGGGCCGAAGGGCCTGTTTCCGTGCTGTACACCTCTAGGACTCTATAAATCACCGATGAGAGATTGCACATTCTGTTAAAGCTGAGAACAAACATCCCAGTTTGGTCACAGATCCAAGCGCTGGGTTCTTTTAGCTCACCTGCTTAGCTTTGGTATCTGCTGAAGATCTGAGGAACACTCCGAAACCTCTCTGAACATCCTTTTCACTGCTTTGTTCTCTTCCTCAAACAGTTGGCTGCAAATCAAAAGACAAAAATAAAAGCAGCAATGCTTTCACATCCAACCTGTTTTCATGTTGTGTTTCTTAAAATAGTCTTTCAGACACATCTCAAGATCTGATATTCTTAGACATCCCGGGGGGAGAGTAGAGTAGCCTTTTATTTCTCACTTCTACCACGTACAACAGATACAGTAAAAATGAGACAGCGTTCCTCCAGGACAGAGGGTGCCTTATGGACAGCACAAACTACACACGGCGTAATGTGCATATGAAGTGCACATCGTGCAAGGTACAGTCTAACAGAAGAATGATGAATAATAGACATTGTTCTACCAGAAACACAAACCCGTTTCAGATGGGGAAGGGTCCAATTATACTGTGTTAAAGAGCCTGATGGCTCGGGGGAAGAAACAGTTGCACAGTTTGACCGTGAGAGACCGTACGCTCTGGTATCCGCTGCCAGATGGCAGGAGGGAGAAGAGTTTGAGTGAGGGGTATGTGTGGGGTCCCCCACAACGCTCTTGGCCTTCCGGATGCAGCGTGTAGTGTAAATGGGAGTGCAGGGAGACCAGGGGAGGCCAAGATCATAGAGTCAGAGTCATAGAGATGTGCAGCACGGAAACAGACCCTTCGGCCCAACCCGTCCGTGCCGACCAGATATCCCAACCCAATCTAGTCCCACCTGGCCCATATCCCTCCAAACCCTTCCTATTCATATACCCATTCAGATGCCTTTTAAATGTTGTCATTGTACCAGCCTCCACCACTTCCTCTGGCAGCTCATTCCATACATGTACCACCCTCTGGGGGAAAAAGTTGCCCCTAAGGTCTCTTTTATATCTTTCCCCTCTCACCCTAAACCTATCCCCCTCTAGTTCTGGACTCCCCGACCCCAGGGAAAGGACTTTGACTATTTACCCTAACCATGCCCCTCATGATTTTATAAACCTCTGTAAGGTCACCCCTCAGCCTCCGACGCTCCAGGGAAAACAGCCCCGGCCTGTTCAGCCTCTCCCTGTAGCTCAAATCCTCCAACCCTGGCAACATCCATATAAGTCTTTTCTGAACCCTTTTCAAGTTTCACAACATCTTTCCGATAGGAAGGAGACCAGAATTGCACCCAACATTCCAACAGTGGCCTAACCAATGTCCTGTACAGCCGCAACATGACCTCCCAACTCCTGTACTCCAATAAAGGAAACCCATGACGTGGAAAGACCAGGGATACCTAGGATCAGATATCCTCACAGTGCATGGAGGCCAGAGCTACCTTTTGTCTGAGGCTTTGCTGTGCAGGTAGACTGGAGAAGCTATGACCAAGGCCCCATGGTACAGGGAGACAGGGGTGCCTAGGCCAGTAGCCTCACAGTGCAGGTAACCAGGGAAATCCAGGCTTAAGGACCCAAGATGTACGAAGACAATACCCAGAGGCAAAGGAGTCTAGGGCAAAGGACGGGGATCCCATTCACTGAGAAAGAGGGAAAGGCCCTCCCAGTATGTTCTGGGAGATCAGGGAAAGGCCCATGCAGGTCATTCAGGCCTGAAGCCCGAAGGCACAGAGAGATCAGGTCCAAGGCTTCACTGAGCATGGAGAACAGGCCCAAGGCCTCACACGGTGCAGATGGACCAGAGCAAGGCCTGAGGCTTCACGGTGCAGGGAGACAGGGACAAGGCACCAGGGGGCAGACAGACTAGGCGGAGACCCAATAGTGCAGGAATACAAGGCCCAAGGCCTCACACGGTGCAGAGAGACCAGAGCAAGGCCTGAGGCCCCCACGGTGCAGGGAGATGGGGACAAGGCACTGAGGGCAGGGAGACCAGGCCGAGACCCAATGGTGTAGGAAGAACAAAGCCAAGGCCTCACACAGTGCAAGGAGACAGGAGCAAGGCCTGAGGCCCCCATGGTGCAGGGAGATGGGGACAAGGCACTGAGGGCAGGGAGACCAGGCCGAGACCCAATGGTACAGGAATACAAGGCCCACAGCCCCACACGGTGCAGAGAGACCAGAGCAAGCCCTGAGACCCCATGGTGCAGGGAGACAGGGACAAGGCACTGAGGGCAGGGAGACCAGGCCGAGACCCAATGGTGTAGGAATACAAGGCCCAAGGCCCCGCACGGTGCAAGGAGACAGGAGCAAGGACCGAGACCCCATGGTGCAGGGAGACAGGGACAAGGCACTGAGGGCAGGGAGACCAGGCCGAGACCCAATGGGGTAGGAAGACAAGGCCCCCAGCCCCACACGGTGCAGAGAGACCAGAGCAAGGCCTGAGACCCCATGGTGCAGGGAGACGGGGACAAGGCACTGAAGGCAGGGAGACCAGGCCGAGACCCAATGGTACAGGAAAACAAGGCCCAAGGCCCCGCACGGTGCAAGGAGACAGGAGCAAGGACCGAGACCCCATGGTGCAGGGAGACAGGGACAAGGCACTGAGGGCAGGGAGACCAGGCCGAGACCCAATGGGGTAGGAAGACAAGGCCCCCAGCCCCACACGGTGCAGAGAGACCAGAGCAAGGCCTGAGACCCCATGGTGCAGGGAGACGGGGACAAGGCACTGAAGGCAGGGAGACCAGGCCGAGACCCAATGGTACAGGAAAACAAGGCCCAAGGCCCCGCACGGTACAAGGAGACAGGAGCAAGGACCGAGACCCCGTGGTGCAGGGAGACAGGGACAAGGCACCGAGGGCAGGGAGACCAGGCCGAGACCCAATGGTGCAGTAAGACAAGGCCCCTAGCCCCACACGGTGCAGAGAGACCAGAGCAAGCCCTGAGGCCCTGCAGTGATTGTAACGAGTTGAAAAGTGTGGCGCTGGAAAAGTACAGCAGGTCATGCAGCATCTGAGGAGCAGGAGAGTCAATGTTTGGGCATAAGGCCTTCAGCATTCCCCCACCCCCCCATCGCCCCATCCCACACACAATTTCCCAGTTGCAGTACTCACTGGGTAAACTTTGCCTCTTTGCTGTGCAGGAAGACGGCCTCGTCAGAAGCAGCTCCCCGTTGCCGGAGAGAGTCCAGTTCCTTGTCCAGGGTGCCCAGCTTCTCCAGCATTGTGCGCTCTGTTTCAGAAAAAGACAACGGAGGGCGGATGATGACCTCAAGAAGGGGTTGGTGGGAGGCGGGAGGGAGAGTGTTGAGGTGCAGCGGCGGGGTGGGCTTGGAAAACTCATGGGCGCCGTTCAATCTCAGTTAGTTGTGATGAGGGAGCGGTTACCTTCGCTCAGGAGCTGCTGCTCGGAGTTTTCAATGTTCCGCATCTCCAGTTCAAGCCTGGCCGGAGTCTGCTGGAACGGAAACAGACAAAGATGGCACTCAATGTGGAGTAGGGGTACGCTACTGACAACTAGGGCCTGGTCATGGGAGACAAGGGTGAGCTTTTAGTGCTCCCTTAATTTTCCACTCTGTATTTTGCCACGTCAGCAATTGCGTTAAGGCATGCACACCTAAGGCACTTTCCCATGTGAGTGGGATAGTAAGCAGGAGGCCAACAGCAAGTGTGAAAGCATGGGCTGTCAAACCTGTTCACTCCTCTTCACAGGCTCAGTGGTTAGCACTGCTGCCTCACAGCACCAGGGTGCTGGGTTCAATTCCACCCTCAAGTGATTTTGTGGAGTTTGAACATTCTCCCTGTGTTTATGTGAGTTTCCTCTGGGTGCTCTGATTTCCTCCCATGATCCAAAGGTGTGGTGCCAATGTTTAAGAAGGGTGGTAAGGACAAGCCAGGGAACTATAGACCGGTGAGCCTGACGTCGGTGGTGGGCTGACAGTCGGAGTGAATCCTGAGGGACAGGATGTCCATGTGTTTGGAAAGGCAAGGACTGATTTGGGATAGTCAACATGGCTTTGTGCGTGGGAAATCATGTCTCATGAATTTGATTGGGGTTTTTGATGAAGTAATAAGAAGGATTGATGAGGACACAGCGGTAGATGTGATCTATATGGACTTCAGTAAGGCGTTCGACAAGGTTCCCCATGGGAGACTGGTTAGCAAGGTTAGATCTCATGGAATACAGGGAGAACTAGCCATTTGGATACACAACTGGCTCAAAGGTAGAAGACAGAGGGTGGTGGTGGAGGGTTGTTTTTCAGACTGGAGGCCTGTGACCAGTGGAGTGCCACAAGGATCGGTGCTGGGCCTTCTACTTTTCAACATTTATATAAATGATTTGGATGTGAACATATGAGGTACAGTCAGTAAGTTTGCAGATGACCCCAAAATTGGAGGTGTAGTGGACAGCGAAGAGGGTTACCTCAGATTACAACAGGATCTGGACTAGATGGGCCAATGGGCTGAGGAGTGGCAGATGGAGTTTAATTCAGATAAATGTAAGATGCTGCATTTTGGGAAAGCAAATCTTAGCAGGACTTATACACTTAATGGTAAGGTCCTGGGGAGTGTTGCAGAACAAAGAGTTCTTGGAGTGCTGGTTCATAGCTCCTTGAAAGTGGATTGCAGGTAGATAGGATAATGAAGACGGCGTTTGGTATGCTTTCCTTTACTGGTCAGAGTGTTGAGTACAGGAGTCGGGAGGTCATGTTGCGGCTGTACAGGATATTGGTTAGGCCACTGTTGGAATATTGCGTGGAATTCTGGTCTCCTTCCTATTGGAAAGATGTTGTGAAACTTGAAAGGATTCAGAAAAGATTTACAAGGATGTTGCCAGGGTTGGAGGATCTGAGCTACAGGGAGAGGCTGAACAGGCTGGGGCTGTTTTCCCTGGAGCGTCAGAGGCTGAGGGAATGACCTTATTGAGGGTTATAAAATCACGAGGTGCATGGATAGGGTAAATAGACAAAGGGTGGGGGAGTCCAGAACTAGAGGGCATAGGTTTAGGGTGAGAGGGGAAAGATATAAAAGAGACCCAAGAGGCAACGTTTTCACGCAGAGGGTGGTACATGCATGGCATGAGCTGCCAGAGGAAGTGGTGGAGGCTGGTACAACTGCAACATTTAAAAGGTATCTGGACGGCTATATGAATAGGAAGGGTTTGGACTTGCCTAAATTGGGCTGGGATGTCTGGTTGGTATGGACGAATTGGACCAAAGGATCTGTTTCCATGCTGTACAGTCTATGACTCAATTGCAGGTTAAGGTGGATTGTCCACAGTGTTAGGTGCATTAGTCAGGAGTAAGTATCGTTAGGGGAATGGATCTGGGTGGGTTGCTCTTTGGAAGGCCGGTGTGGATTTGTCAGGCCAATCCCTCCACACTGTAGGGATTCTAATCTCTAATCACCTAGGAGAAAGTGAGGACTGCAGATGCTGCAGATCAGAGCTTAAAAATGTGTTGCTGGAAAAGCGCAGCAGGTCAGGCAGCATCCAAGAAGCAGGAGAATCGACGTTTCGGGCATAAGCCCTTCTTCAGGCATGAGGAGGGTGTGCCAAGCAGGCTAAGATAAAAAGGTAGGGAGGAGGGACTTGGGGGGTGGGGGGGGGTGCGTTGGGAATGCGATTGGTGGAAGGAGGTTAAGGTGAGGGTGATAGGCCGGAGAGGGGGTGGGGGCGGAGAGGTTGGGAAGAAGATTTGACCTGCAACACATTTTTAAGCTCTAGTCTCTAATCACGTCAGGCTAAAACCGACAATTGCATTTATATTTCCGAGGTATAAAACTAAACTGAAGCAGAGACACACAGCCAGGAAGCCTGTTGTACAGTGTTGGATTACTCAATATATGACGGTTGTAACTAAATCATTTTCAGGAGCTTTTGGATGTGAGTACCATCCCTCAACTCCCATGAGGAATCTTTCCAGGACAGATGGCGGAATTTGAATTCAGTATAAAAAGTCAGCGATTAAGTGTCCAAAGAGGCTCATTAAACTATTATCGGTTGTCTGTTTAAAAAAAACTTATGTGGTTGAACAAACGGGAGATTGGAACAAAGGCTCAGTCATCAGATCAGTCATCGCCTGATGGAAGGGCAGAGCAGTGCTGAGGAGCCAAATGGTCTCCTCTTGCTCCTAATGTTTGTATTCTTGTTCCCAGTCTCATTTTTCTTACGTAAAATTCAGCCATCCACTTGTGCTTGCTGATGAGTTCCTCAAGTTGCTGCTCAAATGTGTTCCTGGAAGAGTTAAAGAAGGTTGCTTGAAGCACAGCGTCTGTCCCAATTCATCTCAATAAGTATTTTTGAAAACTTTTTAACAACTGAGGGCACAACGCGAGCGACACACGCCCACGAGTCGCTTAAGCCGAGCTCAGAACTCCACCCCAATGCTGCACTTTTACAAAGACGTAGCACTGTTAATCACATTTCAGTGGCAGACCCAGAGGCGCGGCGAAAGAGAGGGAGAGCGTTGACCGAGGCTGGATGCAGAGTGGACCCTGATCCCTGGGAATCCAGGACCGCGTACAGGAGGAAGCTGGGAGGGAGGACAGGAGGCTGGGGGGGGGGGGGGGGGGGGGGGGAGGCTGGAAAGTCCAGGTATGCTCTGGGAGCTGCAGGTTCAGAGGGTCCTGGGTGTGGGCACCTTTCACCGACTTGGCAGGACACAGTTTTATTTTCAAAAGAAGCTCAAAGAATCAGCTAATTTCGACATTTTGACAGGATACATGGACGGGATGGAGGGAATGGGACTAAGTTGAAATTGTGAAAACCAGTGGGGGCATGGGTAAGTTGTACTGAAGGACCTGTTTTCATGCTGTACTGAGTCATGAATCTGATTGGTGGACAGGAACATCATGGTCAAGGAGTAAGTTACAAACTGTACAGCCAGGCAATTGGCCTCAGGAGCCTCTGATTGGTGTGCGCGATTGAGTTATATCATACGTCTCCGAACCGACTCAAACACCTGGGACTCCTGAGAGGTTAAACTAGATCTACTTCAAGCCTACTTGAGGAAGCAGGATGGTGAAGAAGCTGGTGAAAATTCATTTGACACTGTACAGCCAGTGGGAGGAATTAACGTCGTCTCTGTCATTAACCTCTTGGGTGCGACAGATGTAACCTTTCGTGGCCAGGTACTGCCTGCAACGCTGGCCCTCTCTGTTACCTGCTCGAAGATAAGTGTGGACCGCAGACGCCGGAGATCGGAGTCAAGATTGTGGTGCTGGGAAAGCACATCCAGCCAGGCAGAATCCGAGGAGCAGGAGAATCGACGTTTCGGGCACGAGCCCTTCATCAGGAATGAGGCTTGTGAGCCAAGGGGGTAGAGAGGTAAATGGGAGAGGCTGGGGGGAGGGAACGGTAGCTAAGAGTTTCCATACTCTTGTCAGGCAGGGGCTTATCACCCCTCCTTCTTACCTTTCTTTCTTCCTCTTCAGCTTCTCTTCCTCAATCTGGGCAGTTAGCGCCTCAATTCTTTGTTTGCTCTCCCGGCTCACGTCCAGCTGTCTAAGGAAATCGCACACAGTACAGTTAACATTTCAGGGGACAGGTGGAAAGGGGGTCGCTTTTAGCCGTAACGACCAGCCTTGTCTGGCGATGGCCGGTGATCAGATGTGCCCAGTGACTAGTGGTTAGTGACTTCCGCCCCCCCACTCCCCACCCCCACCAGGCCTTGCCTTCTGTAACAGCACTCTGAACTGCTGAAGCAGAAACCGGCAGTCAGGGCCGTTGGCGAAAGGCCCATTGCAGACTGGCCACCTCAGTGCCAGGTCCTGATTAAACCCTGGGGAGTTTCACACTGAGAACTGCAGCACCTCTGTGTCACAGTGCAGCGGCTCCTGCACTCTGAGGTTCCTGCTCCTTGCATGCATCAGCCTTGGTCCAACATTCTCACTACCTCTCGAGGGAGAGCACTCTTGAACAAGGTGTGTGGCAAACGAATCAAAGGCAAGGACTCTTTTCTCACACAGCGAGTGGTCACAGGTCTGGAATGCACTACTCCAGGGTGTGGCGGAGGCAAAGTCAATTGGACCTTTAGCTGTGGGGAGTGGGGCTGAACTGAGTTGTTCTTGCAGACAGCCAGCATGGATTCAGTGGGCTGAATAGCCTCCGTCTGTGCTGTAACTGTCACCACCATGAGACAAACGGGGCTAATTCCAGACAGCACTCTGTGCTGACCTCCAACAGGGTGACAGTCAGGCTTTATGAGCGCCGAAGTACACTCTGTGCTGGGGTGGACTGATCCAGAGAGAACTCTGTCTGCTGCTGGCTCGCACTGAAATCGTCTCCCGGTCCTCACTGTGCCAAGCATCGTACACCTAGTTTAGTGAAGTCAAGGGTAATGGGGAGTACCAGGAACGTAGGAGAGGAGGAGACAGGGTGCTGCGCCTGGGGAGGGGCAAAACTGTCAACAGTCTTCCTTGGTCAAAGCCTCAAAAGGAGACAATTTCACTTTGAGAAACATATCCAACCGACTCAGCCAGCCAGGTTAAGTCCACCATAGGTTACCTTGTTGAGATGCTCATTAACGGGGTTGAGTCCTCTCTTACCTCTCAGTCTGAGCTTTACTCTGATCGTACTGGAAATGCAGCCTCTTCAAATTTGCTGCAAAGGAAGATGGTTGGGAAAAGAGGCTTAAAATGTTTACCGTTCATCTACTGACATAGCCCATGAGCCACCAAAAGACTGCCTAAAACTGGCACAGCATTTCTCTATTCAGTTTCGCAAATCGGATTTGTGACAGATGGGGAGCTATGAGACAGGGAGGCGCACACATACACACACACACAGACATATATATCCCAGACACACACACACACACACCAATATACCCCCCCAGACACACACAGCCCCCATATACCCCCAGACACACACACGCACACCCACTTACCCCCAAACACACATACAGCCCCATATACCCCAGACACACACACACACACACACACACACACACACTGGGGGGGGGGCAGGGAGATAGTGAGGAAAGAGATCAATCTGACACGGGTACAGCTGAGAACAGACGTGAGCCAAACAGTCAGGGCAGGCAGGGACAAGGTAGGACTAATAAATTAAACTGCATTTATTTCAATGCAAGGGGCCTAACAGGGAAGGCAGATGAACTCGGGGCATGGTTAGGAACATGGGACTGGGATATCCTACCAATTACAGAAACATAGCTCAGGGATGGGCAGGACTGGCAACTTAATGTTCCAGGATACAAATGCTTTAGGAAGGATAGAAAGGGAGGCAAGAGAGATAGGGAACTGGTATTTTTGATAAGGGATAGCATTACAGATGTGCTGAGGGAGGATATTCCCGGAAATCCATCCAGGGAAGTTATTTGGGTGGAACTGAGAAATAAGAAAGGGAGGATCACTTTATTGGGATTGTATTATAGCCCTCCCAATAGTCAGAAGGAAATTGAGAAACAAACTTGTAAGGAGATCTCAGCTATCTGTAAGAATAATAGGGTAGTTATGGTAGGGGATTTTAACTTTCTAAACATCGACTGGGACTGCCATAGTGTTAAAGGTTCAGATGGAGAGGAATTTGTTAAGTGTGTACAAGACAATTTTCTGATTCAGTATGTGGATGTACCTGCTCGAGAATGTGCAAAACTTGACCTACTCTTGGGAAATAAGGCAAGGCAGGTGGCTGAGGTATTTGGAAAGGCAAGGACTGATTTGGGATAGTCAACGTGGCTTTGTGCGTGGGAAATCATGTCTCACAAACTTGATTGAGTTTTTAAAAAAGTAACAAAGAGGATTGATGAGGGTAGAGCAGTAGATGTGATCTATATGGACTTCAGTAAGGCGTTCGACAAGGTTCCCCATGGGAGACTGGTTAGCAAGGTTAGATCTCATGGAATACAGGGGGAACTAGCCATTTGGATACAGAACAGGCTCAAAGGTAGAAGACAGAGGGTGGTGGTGGAGGGTTGTTTTTCAGACTGGAGGCCACAAGGATCGGTGCTGGGTCCTCTACTTTTCATCATTTACATAAATGATTTGGATGTGAGCATAAGAGGTAGAGTTAGTAAGTTTGCAGATGACACCAAAATTGGAGGTGTAGTGGACAGAGAAGAGGGTTACCTCAGATTACGACAGGATCTGGACCAGATGGGCAACACGAAACACACACACACACACACACACACACACACACAGAGACAGGTACACAGGCACATACACACACACACACACTTACAGACACACACACACCCAACACATACCCCCCCACACACACTTACATAGACACACACACACACACACACTCACACTTACAGACTCACACACACACCCAACACATACCCACCCCACACACACTTACACACAGACATACACACACCCAACATATACCCCCCCACACACTTACACAGACACATACATACACACACACATACTTACAGACTCACACACACACCCAACACATACCCCCCCCACATACACTTACACAGACACACACAGACACCCAACACATACCCCCCCACACACTTACACAGACACACACACACCCAACACATACCCCCCACACACACTTACACAGACACACACACACCCAACACATACCCCCCCACACACTTACACAGACACACACACACCCAACACATACCCCCCACACACACTTACACAGACACACACACACCCAACACATACCCCCCACACACACTTACACAGACACACACACACCCAACACATACCCATCCACACACTTACACAGACACACACATACACACACACGTACAGACTCACACACACCCAACACATACCCCCACACACACTTACACAGACACACACATACACACACACACACCCAACACATACCCCCCACACACTTACACAGACACACACATACACACACACTTACACAGACACACACACACTTACAGACTCACTCACACACTTACACAGACACACACACACGTACAGACTCACACACACACTTACACAGACCACACACACTTACAGACTCACACACCCACACACACACCCAACACATAACCCCCCACACACTTACACAGACACACACACACACCCAACACATACCCCCCACACACTTACACAGACACACACATACACACACACACTTACACAGACACACACTTACAGACTCACACACACACTTACACAGACACACACACTTACAGACTCACACACACCCAACACATACCCCCCCACACACTTACACAGACACATACATACACACACACTTACAGACTCACACACACCCAACACATACCCCCCCACACACTTACACAGACACAGACACAGACACACACGCACACACCCAACACATACCCCCCCACAAACTTACACAGACACACACAGACATACACACACACACACTTACAGACTCACACACACCCCAACACATACCCCCCCACACACTTACACAGACACCCACATACACAGACACCCACTTACAGACTCACACACACCCAACACATACTCCCACACACACTTACACAGACACACACACTTACAGACTCACACACACCCAACACATACCCCCCCCACACACTTACACAGACACACACATACACACACACACACTTACAGACTTACACACACCCAACACATACTCCCACACACACTTACACAGACACACACATACACACACACACACTTACAGACTTACACACACCCAACACATACTCCCACACACACTTACACAGACACACACATACACACACACATACACCCAATACATACCCCCCACACACTTACACAGACACACACATACACACACACATTTACTTACAGACTCACACACACTTACACAGACACACACACACACTTACAGACTCACACACACACTTACACACATACTTACAGACTCTCTCACACACACACACACACCCAACACATAACCCCCCACACACTTACACAGACACACACATACACACAGACACACTTACAGACTCACACACACCCCAACACATACCCCCCCACACACTTACTCAGACACCCACATACACAGACACCCACTTACAGACTCACACACACCCCAACACATACCCCCCACACACTTACACAGACACACACATACACACACCCACTTACAGACTCACACACACCCAACACATACCCCCCCACACACTTACACAGACACACACATACACACACACACACTTACAGACTTACACACACCCAACGCATACTCCCACACACACTTACACAGACACAACATACACACACACGTACAGACTCACACACACCCAACACATACCCCCCACACACTTACACAGACACACACATACACGCACACACTTAAAGACTCACACACACACACACACCCAACACATACCCCCCACACACTTACACAGACACACACTTACAGACTCACACACACCCAACACATACCCCCCACACACTTACACAGACACACACATACACACACAAACACTTACAGACTCACACACACCCAACACATACTCCCACACACACTTACACAGACACACACACACACACACACCCAACACATACCCCCCACACACTTACACAGACACACACATACACACACACTTACAGACTCACACACACCCAACACATACCCCCCCACACACTTACACAGACACAACATACACACACACGTACAGACTCACACACTTACACAGACACACACATACACGCACACACTTAAAGACTCACACACACACACCCAACACATACCCCACACACACTTACAGACTCACACACACCCAACACATACCCCCCCCACACACTTACACAGACACACACACACTTAAAGACTCACACACACACACACACACCCAACACATACCCCCCACACACTTACACATACACACACACTTACAAACTCACACACACAACACATAACCCCCCACACACTTACACAGACACACACATACACACACACACACTTACAGACTTACACACACACACCCAACACATACCCCCCCCACACACTTACACAGACACACACATATACACACACACACTTAAAGACTCACACACACACACACACACACCCAACACATACCCCCCACACACTTACACAGACACACACTTACAGACTCACACACACCCAACACATACCCCCCACACACACAGACACACACATACACACACAAACACTTACAGACTCACATACTTACAGACTCACACACACCCAACACATACTCCCACACACACTTACACAGACACACACATAAACACACACACACACCCAATACATACCCCCCACACACTTACACAGACACACACATACACACACACCCACTTACAGACACACACGCACACATACTTACAGACTCACACACACATACACAGACACACACACAAAACCAACACATACCTCCCCACACACTTACACAGACACACACATACACACACTTACAGACTCACACACACCCAACACATACCCCCCCACACACCTACACACACACACACTTACAGACTCACACACGCTTACACAGACACACACATACACACACACATACTTGAAGACTCACACACACCCAACACATACCCCCCACACACTTACACAGACACACACTTACACACACACATACTTAAAGACTCACATACACACACACACCCAACACATACCCCCCACACACTTACAAAGACACCGCAACCCACACATACACACAGACACACAAACACACACATAGACACACATCCACATACGCACAAACACCCACCCACAGACACACACGCACAGACACCCACCTACACACACACATACATACATGATATATTTGAAAAGAAGACAGGGGTGGGAGGCACATGTTTTGACAGGTGTCCAGTACAAACACAAAGCTACATTTTAAAGTTCTTCGTATGTTTGAGTTGTGAGAGTGAGTACTGACTCCATCACTGTTTATCTCATCTTCGCAGCGGTAGTGAAATGTTTCGAAACCTAAATAGCTCAGAGAATGGTAGTTCCCCCTCCCCAAGTATTTTTGCCACCAGGCAGCTTGGTACATGAATATTTTAAGGGAAGAAACAACACAAAGGAGGGAGAGAGTGACAGAGAAAGAGAGAGCCAGGTTTTGCTGCTATCAGTCTCATTTATCCATCTCTCTCCCTGCTCTGCTGCACAGATCTGCTGAAATGTGAATGGTTTATACATTCCTGAGTCTAGCTCCATTGACTTTCTAACCTTTCATCTCCCAGTATGGGACAGTACCATGCAAATATGAATCAGGCAGGACATGCAAATACTTCGATGCTGACGTTATTGTCTAGTTTCACTGTGTTTTGGATGAAGTGGCAATTTCAAAGGATATCTTGTATGGGTTCCCTGGATTTACATCATCTGTGGTCAGGTGACAACGGCAGCCATTTTAGATCAACACATGTTGCCTTTAAAAACCACCTTAATCCAAGAAGATTTCAGGCATTAAAATCAGAGGATGTCAGTTGAATATTAGTAGTCAACATTTACTCATGGGGGGTGGGGAGACGATGGCCGAGTGGTATTATCACCAGAGACCCGGATAATGTTTTGGGGACCTGAATTTGAATTCTCAAAGAGTGGAATTTGAATTCAATTTAAAAAAAGTCTGGAATTACAGCCAAAGAAAGTGGTGGAAGCTGGTATAATTACAGTGTTTAAAAGGCATCTGGATGGATACATGAATAGGAAGGGTTTAGAGGGATATGGGCCAAGTGCTGGCAAATGGGACTAGATTAGTTCATGATATCTGGTCAGCATGGACGGGTTGTACCGATGGGTCTGAATCTGTGCTGTACATCTCCATGACTCTAAGAGCTTAATGACGACGATTAATCCATTGTCGAATGTTGGAAAAAAGCCCATCTGGTTCACTAACATCCTTTAGGGAAGGAAACTGCCATCCTTGCCTGGTCTGGCCTACATGTGACTCCAGACCCACAGCAAGGTGGTTAACTCTGAACTGCCCTCCGGGCGATTAGTAATGAGCAATACACGCTGCCTAGCCAGCCATACCCTCAACCAACAAATAAAGGGTAAAGATTACCATCACAGTATCTCTCAGGCTGAGGAGAAAGTGAGGTCTGCAGATGCTGGAGATCAGAGCTGAAAACATGTTGCTGGAAAAGCGCAGCAGGTCAGGCAGCATCCAAGGAACAGGAGATTCAACGTTTCGGGCATAAGCCCTTCTTCAGGAATGAGGCAAGTGTGTCCAGCAGGTTAAGATAAAAGGTAGAGAGGAGGGACTTGGGGGAGGGGCGTTGGGAATGCGATAGGTGGAAGGAGGTCAAGGTGAGGGTGATAGGCCGGAGTGGGGTGGAGGAGGAGAGGTCAGGAAGAAGATTGCAGGTTAGGAGGGCGGTGCTGAGTTCGAGGGAACCGACTGAGACAAGGTAGGGGGAGAGGAAATGAGGAAACTGGAGAAATCTGAGTTCATACCTTGTGGTTGGAGGGTTCCCAGGCAGAAGATGAGGTGCTCTTCCTCCAACCATTGTGTTGTTATGGTCTGGCGATGGAGGAGTCCAAGGACCTGCATGTCCTTGGTGGAGTGGGAGGGGGAGTTGAAGTGTTGAGCCACGGGGTGGTTGGGTTGGTCGGTCCGGGTGTCCCAGAGGTGTTCTCTGAAACGTTCCGCAAGTAGGCGGAATGCAAGTAGGCAACTCTCTCAGGTTGAGACTTTGTGTCCAGATTCTGGACACTCCAAACCAAGGGAACCATCCTTTCGGTATGTCCCTTTTCCCACCCCGTGAAAATGTGTCTTGTCTTTTTAACTTTGCTTTTTGTTTTTCTAACCTATAGTTATATGGTGTCTGGCTGGAATGTAACCTTTTTTTTCCCCTTCATTTCTCAATTCTGTAACTAAGGATTATACCTAGGTCCCTTTGTACTTAAGATGGCATTGTAAGTGGCAACTAATAAACTCTTCATTGGGCCCATTCGAGTGCGCGAGACAATAAAGGCTATTTTATTATGAACTTTTCATTGTATTCATTTGAGTATTGGGTGACAATAAAGGCGATTTGTTTCAGTTCCAAAACTGGTATGCTTCAACAAGATCGCCTCTCATTTTTCTGAACTCCAGAGATGACAGGACCAGTCTTCTCAATCTCGCCTCATAGGGACAAGATACGCCAGGAGAATCTCCCATTCTTTAGGAGCAGGAGTAGGCCATTCAGCCCCTCGACCCTGTTCCGACATTTAACACAATCGTGGATGATCTCATCTCAGCAACAACTCCACTTTCCTGCCCGCTCCCCATCACCCTTCAACTGGCTACATTCCAGTGAAAAAAGTCCAAGCCTATCCAGTGTTTATTTATAACATACCCAGCAATATCGTGATAATAAATCCCTTCTGAACCCTCTTCAGCTTAACAATATCCTTCCTATAACGGGCCAACTGGAACTGAACACAGGACTCCAGAAAAAGTTTCTCCAATGTCCTGTACAACCCCAACATGACTTCCATCTCTGTTCTAAATCTGCTACCCCTTATTCTAAAACAATAACCTTTCATTTGAGATTGACCCGTATGATCCTTTCCACAACTACTCTTCAACATCTAAGATTAGATTCCGTACAGTGTGGAAATAGGCCCTTCGGCCCAACCAGTCCACACCGACCCTCCGAAGAGTAACCCACCCAGACCCGTTTCCCTCTGACTAATGCACCTATTACTATGGGCAATTTAACATGGCCAATTCACCCTAACCTGCACGTCTTTTTGGATTGTGGGAGGAATCCGGAGCACCCAGAGGGAACGCAGGCAGACACAGGGAGATTGTGCAAATTCCACACAGACAGTCAGCTGCCCGAGACTGGAATCGAACCTGGGTCCCTGGTGCAGTGAGGCAGCAGTGTTAACCACTGTGCCACCGTGCCGCCTATCAGTTAGGTCGCCATTCATTCTTCTAAACTCTAGAGATGATAGGCCGAAAGTGGTCACTCCCTCTTCATCAGACAAACCACTCATCTCTAGAATCAATCTAGTGAACTCCGACTGAATACAACTCCATCCCTCCTTAAGTAAAGAGACCAATACTCCAGCTGCTGTCTCACTACTGCCTTGTACAGTTGCAGCGACACTTCCCTACATTAACACTCTATTCCTTTAGCAATAGATGCCAAAATTCCAGCTGGCCTTCCTTGTTACCTGCTGTCCCTACATCCTAGTTTTCTGTGATTCATGCACAAGGACACAGAGCTTGTGCATTTCAAACTTTCTCTCTATGTGGGTGAAATGTTACTGTTCTGTTCCATCGATCAGAATGGATAACCTCTAGCCCCCAGAGATTGGCCCATTCACCCCAGCTATCTACATCCATTTGTAAATTGTTTATTTCCTTATTGCAACTTACTTTCTCACCTATTTTAGTGCCATATGCAAATCTAGACAAAGTGAGGGCTGCAGACGCTGGAGATCAGAGTTGAGTGTGCGGTGCTGGAAAAGCACAGCAGGTCAGGCAGCATCTGAGGAATAGGAGAATCAATGTCTCGGGCAAAAGCCCTTCATCAGGATTGATTCACCATTCCTGATGAAGGGCTTTTGCCTGAAACGTTGATTCTCCTGCTCCTCGGATGCTGCCTGACCTGCTGCGCTTTTCCGCACCACACTCTCGACCCATATGTAAATTTTCTATCCCTGTATCCAATTCATTAACATAGGTTGTAAATAGGCAAAAAGTGAGGACTGCAGCTGCTGGAGATTAGAGTCGAGAGCGTGATGCTGGAAAAGCACAGCAGGTCAGGCAGCATCCGAGGAGCAGGAAAATGAACATTTCGGCCAAAAGCCCTTCATCAGATTGTAAAATAGTTAACCAAATCTATGGAACCCCATTACTTACAACCAGAAAAAATCCCTTTCATCCTGACTTTCTGCTTTCTGTTAGTTAGCCAATTCTCTATCCAAGCTAATAAATGACTCCTAACCCCTTGTGATCTTATCTTGGGTGTTAACCTTATCAAATACCTTCTGGAAGTCCTGTTATGCTAAATTTCCAGGATCCTGATTATCCACCTTGCTTGTTACATCTTCAAAGAACGCTAGCAAATTAGCCAAACATGATTCATCCTCCACAAAAGCACACTGACTCTGACGGACTGTATTTTAACTTTCAAAATGACCTGTTATTACTTCCTTAATAACGGATTCCAACAATTTCCCAATGGCACTTCTTAAACTAACCGGTCTTTAGTTTCCTACTTTCTGCTTTCCTCCCTTTTTAAATCTTCAAAAGCACCGTGGCTGCTGGAAATCAGAAACAGAAATTGGTGGGAAAAACTCTGTGGTTCTGGCAGCATCTGTGGAGAGAAAAAGCAGAGTTGACGCTTTGAACTTTTTGAAAAAGAGTCGTTGGATCTGAAGTATTAACTCTGATTGTTTTTTCCTCTCTCTACAGACGCTGTCAGACCTGCCGAGATCCTCCGGCAATCTCTGCTTTTGTTTCCGATTTCCAGCATACCCAGTTCTTTAGTTTAAAGGTACCTTATACAAAGAGGGGAGGGAGACGGAAAGTAGCAAAATACAGCCCAGCAGCAATTCTCCTGCTCTTCGGATGCTGCCTGACCTACTGTGCTTTTCCAGCACCACACTCGTGATTGAGAGATCAAGCCCTCATGGGGAAAGCCAGTGTGGAGCGACTGACTGCAGGCCCGTCCTTAAAGACGGACAGCGAATTGGAACTTTTCATTTTATTTCTTACTTATTTTATTACTTACTTAACAAGTTTCATTGGGGAAATTGCTAGAATCCATTATTAAGGAGGTAATAACAGGATATTTGGAAAGTTAAAATACAATCCAGCGTGGTTTTATGTAGGATAAATCACGTTTGACTAATTTGCTAGAGTTCTTTGGAGATGTAAGAAGCCAGTTTGATAATAAGGATCCTGAAGATGTAACATATCAGGACTTCCATCAGGCATTTGATTAGGTGCCCTTCTCACTGAATTGGTTTGACTTCATGTCTCAGTGAGAGTGTTATGCCCTTCTGAATGTTTTCTACTTGTGAATAGGACCTAGACATGTTGTGGGCTCGCAAACACTGTGGGACTTTTGCCGGTTGGCCATATGGTAGTGGGTGTGCCAGGGCAGGACTCTGTCATTGTGGAAGTGGTTGGGGTCCGGAGTGACACCAGAGCGGGACTATGGCAGCCTCTGAGATCGTGAGATCGACCCCAACGAGGGAGAGAGAGGATGGCGGTCAGCGGCGAGACAGCGGATTGAGAGATCAACTAGGAGAAAGTGAGGACTGCAGACACTGGAGATCAGAGTCGAGAGTGGGGTGCTGGAAAAGCGCAGCAGGTCGGGCAGCATCCGAGGAGCAGAGGAATCAATGTTTCTCATCAGGACTCATTCACCATTCCTGACAAAG
This sequence comes from Hemiscyllium ocellatum, assembly GCF_020745735.1. Classification (NCBI taxonomy): domain Eukaryota; kingdom Metazoa; phylum Chordata; class Chondrichthyes; order Orectolobiformes; family Hemiscylliidae; genus Hemiscyllium; species Hemiscyllium ocellatum. Next base: position 614,020 of record NW_026867602.1, read on the forward strand.
GGCTCTTGCCTGGAATGTCAATTCTCCTGCTTTTCAGATGCTGCCTGACCTACTGTGCTTTTCCAGCACCACACTCACGATTGAGAGATCAAGCCCTCACGGGGAAAGCCAGTGTGGAGCGACTGACTGCAGGCCCGTCCTTAAAGACGGACAGCGATTTGGAACTTTTCATTTTATTGGAACAAGGAACAATGAATAATACAGCACAGGCACAGGCCCTTCGGCCCTCCCCAAGCCTGCGCTGATACATTTTGCCCTTCTATACTAAAACTGTCTCCATTTCGAGGATCCATGTCTTCCTGTTTATGTATTTGTCCAGGTGCTTCTTGAATGCCACTACTTCACACTGACAAGAAATGTAATGTTGAATTTTAAGCTTATTTGTTACTTTTCTACTCTTTACCTAAGATTTTTTTAACCTATGATTGTGCCATGAATGACGACAGTATAAACTTTTCACTGTAATCGTCTAATTGAGTACACGTGACAATGAAACCTAATTCTAATACTGGATCACACCACTGGGTAAAGAAGGGATTCCTTTAAAGAAAAAGAGAAAGCCAATCCTAGCTGACGTGAACAAAATTAAATCGTCCATTCAGGTGAGATTGGTTGCCACCGCCACAAAGCTGTTTCTAGTGACAGGCAAGGCTTGGTTACAGCAGGGTGGGAATTGCCCACAGCCGTTTCAGGAATGGTGCCAACCTGCCCTGGCAGGATGTGAAACGCAGGTGCAGACATGCTGGCGCTCAGGTGAGTTTGCAGCATTCCTGAGGTTAGGTCCTGCCTCATTGGCTGCAAGCACGGGCGCTCGCTAAAACCTCCAGGGAAATCAGAACATGGCGCACTGCAGCGAAAGACAACAGCACTGAGGCTTAGACACAGAAGTTACAAGTTTGCCCCACAAGTGTAGATTGGGGAAAAAAAAAGTTGTTTCAAGTCCCTGCCAACTATTAGAACTCTTGTAATGGAGGACTTCTCTCTTTAGCCCCCTCTAACTCTCAAACCATTGCCAAGTGGAAGTAACATAGTGGAAGTACTCCAGATATCATCTGAATAGTTGAGTAATTACCGGCGTTTACCCTGAATTAAATACTCCAGATCCTGTCTGATCTGCTGAACATTTCCCTGGTACTACCTGCATAAAATGCTGTATAATCAGCTGAGTATTACGTGCTAGTGAGTTTTCAGAAGATTTGTAGCTCAGGTAAATGGGATCCAAGTCAATGTCATAGAGTCATAGAGATGTACAGCACGGAAACAGACCCTTCGGTCCAACCCGTCCATGCTGACCCAGAGATCCCAAACCAATCTAGTCCCACCTGCCAGCACCCGGCCCATATCCCTCCAAACCCTTCCTATTCATATACTCATCCAAATGTCTCTTAAATGTTGCAATTGTACCAGCCCCCACCACATCCTCTGGCAGCTCATTCCATACATGTACCACCCTCTGGGGGAAAAAGTTGCCCCTTAGGTCTCTTTTTTATCTTTCCCCTCTCACCCTAAACCTATACCCTCTAGTTCTGGACTCCCCGACACCAGATAAAAGACTTTATCTATATACCTTATCCATGCCCCTCATGATTTTATAAACCTCTATAAGGTCACCCCTCAGCCTCCGACGCTCCAGGGAAAACAGCCCCGGCCTGTTCAGCCTCTCCCTGTAGCTCAAATCCTCCAACCCTGGCAACATCCATATAAGTCTTTTCTGAACCCTTTCAAGTTTCACAACATCTTTCCGATAGGAAGGAGACCAGAATTGCACACAATATTCCAACAGTGGCCTAACCAATGTCCTGTACAGCCGCAACATGACCTCCCAAGTCCTGTAGTCAGTACTCTGACCAATAAAGGAAAGCATACCAATGTGGTTGTTGAAAGAGTTCCGTATGGATCCCATTTACCATCCCTTGAGAGAAAGAAGTGGAAATGACACCACCACAGGAAATGACACCACCAACCCAAAGAAATCTAAACACACAAATAAAAAGCGGGCCATACCTCCAGTGCTTCACCTGAGGCTCACTGATGATGTTACCTAGTATGGTGACGAAACATCTGAAAACAAGCCTTCCAGCTTAGCAAGCAAACTTACATCCAGAGTATTATGTGCATTAATACTTGTCCAACGTCAATGTGGAGGTGCCGGTGTTGGACTGGGGCGGACAAAGTTAAAATTCACACAACACTTCCAAATAAATCTGTTGGACGAAAACCTGGTGTTGCCGTGATTTGTAACCATATCTGACATCAGCTAATTCCGTCTTACCTTCCTTAGTGTTGAAGTCACCCTCCAGATGAAAGATCTCCTGATTCACTGTGGAGAAACAGAAATGTCATTTGTAAACTGGCTTGTTTAATTGATTAATTTTCATCTTCTTACTCCTGCTCCCACCTCAATGGAAGAACCCCCCTCCCCCCCCCCTGTGTTCTCCCAGCCTCCTGCCTGTCCCTCCTAACGCTGCCTGGCTTGCTGTGTTCCCCCAGCCTCCTGCCTGTCCCTCCTGACGCTGCCTGCCTTGCTGTGTTCCCCAGCCTCCTGCCTGTCCCTCCTGATGCTGCCTGCCTTGCTGTATTCCCCCAGCCTCCTGCCTGTCCCTCCTGATGCTGCCTGCCTTGCTGTGTTCCCCAGCCTCCTGCCTGTCCCTCCTGATGCTGCCTGCCTTGCTGTATTCCCCCAGCCTCCTGCCTGTCTCTCCTGATGCTGCCTGGCTTGCTGTATTCTCCCAGCCTCCTGCCTGTCCCTCCTGATGCTGCCTGCCTTGCTGTGTTCCCCAGCCTCCTGTCTGTCCCTCCTGATGCTGCCTGCCTTGCTGTGTTCCCCCAGCCTCCTGCCTGTCCCTCCTGACGCTGCCTGCCTTGCTGTATTCCCCCAGCCTCCTGCCTGTCCCTCCTGACGCTGCCTGGCTTGCTGTATTCCCCCAGCCTCCTGCCTGTCCCTCCTGATGCTGCCTGCCTTGCTGTGTTCCCAGCCTCCTGCCTGTCCCTCCTGATGCTGCCTGCCTTGCTGTGTTCCCCAGCCTCCTGCCTGTCCCTCCTGATGCTGCCTGCCTTGCTGTGTTCCCCAGCCTCCTGCCTGTCCCTCCTGATGCTGCCTAGCTTGCTGTGTTCCCAGCTTCCTGCCTGTCCCTCCTAACGCTGCCTGCCTTGCTGTGTTCCCAGCTTCCTGCCTGTCCCTCCTGACGCTGCCTGGCTTGCTGTATTCCCCCAGCCTCCTGCCTGTCCCTCCTGATGCTGCCTGCCTTGCTGTATTCCCCCAGCCTCCTGCCTGTCCCTCCTGATGCAGCCTGCCTTGCTGTGTTCCCCCAGCCTCCTGCCTGTCCCTCCTGATGCTGCCTGCCTTGCTGTGTTCCCCCAGCCTCCTGCCTGTCCCTCCTGACGCTGCCTGCCTTGCTGTGTTCCCCCAGCCTCCTGCCTGTCCCTCCTGATGCTGCCTGGCTTGCTGTATTCCCCCAGCCTCCTGCCTGTCCCTCCTGACGCTGCCTGCCTTGCTGTGTTCCCCCAGCCTCCTGCCTGTCCCTCCTGATGCTGCCTGCCTTGCTGTGTCCCCCCAGCCTCCTGCCTGTCCCTCCTGACGCTGCCTGCCTTGCTGTGTTCCCCCAGCCTCCTGCCTGTCCCTCCTGATGCTGCTTGCTTGCTGTGTTCCCCCAGCCTCCTGTTTGTTTACCATATCGTTCCAAGGTCAGGGTAGGGTGTGGGGACTTGGTGGGGAACTTGCAGCGGGTGGTGTTCCCATGCCCTGCTGCCCTTGGGTCCTTCTAGATGGCAGAGGTCATAGCTCTAAGGGGAAGTACAGAGAGCACCTCTCTGAGAAACAATGATCTAGCCTGAGAGATATTGGTCATTGAGATGTACAGCACAGTAGTAGATACTTCAGTCCAGTTCATACATGCCAACCACATATCCTAAACTAATCTAGTCCTATTTGCTAGCATTTGGCCCATATCCCTCTAAACCCTTCCTATTTGTGGGCGGCACAGTGGCACAGTGGTTAGCACTGCTGCCTCACAGCGCCAGAGATCCAGGTTCAATTCCCGACTCAGGCAACTATCTGTGTGGAGTTTGCACACTCTCCCCGTGTCTGTGTGGGTTTCCTCCGGGTGCTCCGGTTTCCTCCCACAGTCCAAAGATGTTCGGGCCAGGTGAATTGGCCATGCTAAATTGCCTGTAGTGTTTGGTAAAGGGGTAAATGTAGGGGTATGGGTGGGTGGCAGGTCGGTGTGGACTTGTTGGGCCGAAGGGCCTGTTTCCACACTGTAAGTAATCTAATCTATTCATGTCCCCATCCAGATGCCTTTTAAATATTGCAATTGCACCAGACTCCACCTCTTCGTCTGGCACCACCCTCTGTGTGAAAAAGTGGTCCCTCAGGTCCCTTTTAAATCTTTCCACTCTCATCTTAAACCTATGCCCCTCTTAGTGTTGAATCCCACAACCCTGGGAAAAAGATCCTGGCTATTCACCCTGTCCGTGCCCATCATGATTTTATAAACTCAGCTCCAGGGAAAATAGCCCCAGTCGCTCCCGACAGCGCCAACCCTCCAATCCCACAACTTCCTTGCAAATCTTTTCTAAACCTTTTCAAGTTTAATAACATCCTTCCAAAAGCAGGGAGACCAGAATGGAACGCAGTATTCCAGAAGGGGCCTGACCAATGTCCTGTACGGCCACAGCATGACCTCCCAATTCCTACACTCAATGCACTGACCAATGAAGGCATGCACGCCAAACGCCTTCTTCACCACCCTATGTACCTGCAACTCCACTTTCAAGGAGCTATGCATCTGCACCCCTATGGTCTCTTTCTTTGGCAACACTTGCCGGGGGCCTTACTGTGTTAGCTGTATAAGTTCAGAATGAAATCTCCAGCGCTGGAAATCAGAAACAAAAACAAATTGCTGGAAAAGCTCAGCAAATGCAGCAGCATCTGTGGAGAGAAATCAGAGTTAACATTTCCTAACCAGTTCTGGAGAAGGGTCACTGGGGCCGAAACATTAACTGATTTCTCTATACAGATGGTGCCGGACGTGCTGAGCTTTTCCAGCAAGTTCTGTTCTTGTTACTAGGTAAGTCCTGATTTACCTGACCAAAATGCAACAGCTCACACTTACCAGTCCTGGACAGCATCAGAGAGTTACATCCATCCCTTGGCATGCCTGACTTCGGGGAACCTTTGATTAGGCGCCCTTCCTGGAAATGATTGTTGACAGGGTGTTTTTTTTTAAAAAATGCATTGTTTTGTCAGCAGCTAAGCCAACAGCTTCCAAAGTAGCAGCTGCTAGTGTGTATCCACCACCTGCAAACTGGTATTACCTGTTCCTTGCCCTCACACCCTTGAGAAGGAGGTCGCACTTGTTTAGCTGGGTTTTTTGATGGCCTTGCAGGATGCTACTCCGGTTAAGAGACATTGCGGTCTGAAAGCATTATGTAATAGCCACTTACTAACCACTGCGCTGTCCTGCCCAACCTCTGGTAGCCCCAGTAAAGGAGAGACACGCGTACATACATACACTCATCGAGTTCCTTCTCCATTTCTCCTCGCCGTGCCTGCAACTTCTTCAGTTCCTCGTTGTTCACTCTTTTCTCTGAAACGCATTGACACCTTTTGTTTTTGTTAAGAAACTTGCAGGGCATGTTGTAAATCAGAGGCAGAGCCCAGAAATTGCTGGAAGAGTCCAGCAGGTCTGGCTGCATCTTTGGAGAGAAATCAAGAGTGAATGATTTGGGTCGAGCGACCTTTCCTCAGAGCTCAGTCACTCGACCCAGGTCGAGCTCTGAGGATTGGTCGCTGGACCCGAAGCGTTAACTCTGATTTCTCTCCACGGATGCTGCCAGACCTGCTGCGCTTTTCCAGCCATTTCTGATTTTGTTTCCGACAGTTTTTAAAAATTCATTCATGAGATGTGGGTGGGCTCGGGATTTACCCATCTCTAATTGCCCAGAGGACAGTTCGTAGTCAACCACGTCACTATGGGTCTGCAGTCACATACAGGACAGACTAAGTAAAGATGGCAGTTCCCTTCCCAAAAGGACATCAGTGAACCAGATGGGGTTTTTCCCCTACAATCGGTCATATTAACTCCTTGTTCTAGATTTCTTCAAAAAACTGCATTTAAATTCCATCATCTAGGGAGAACTAGCCATTGGGATACAGCTGCTGGCAGGTGGGACTACATTGGGTTGGGATATCTGGTCGGCATGGACGAGTTAGACCGAAGGGTCTGTTTCCATGCTGTCCATCTCTATGACTCTATCTGGAATTCGAACCCAGGTCCCTGGGACATTACCTGGGTTTCTGCATTAACAGACCAGCAATAATACCAGTAGGCTATCACCTCCTCATGAGTGATATGCTGGAGAGAGACAGCAACTCGCTTTCCAAATTGGGACCTGGGAATCAGAGATTTTTTTTGGGAGGTGGAGTGTGACATTGATTGACATGAGAATCTTTGTTTCCAAACTGAAGTACATCATTGGCTGTTTAGTGCAGGTAGTGCAGGCCCTTTCAGACAATGCCAGTGAGAGGTGACCGTCCTGATTGGTGCAGTCCGGTGCGGCACAACCATTTGGTTAATCCCCATGTAGGATTGCTCACCCAGTGGCCAAAGAGGGTGTTGTCATGCTGTGGGTGTACCATCCACCAGAATTTCAGACAGGTGACAGGCAAGTCTGCATGTGGGATGGAGTGGGGAAGGACGCCCTATCTCACAATGACAGGCAAGGCTGCACGTGGGATGGAGTGGGGAAGGATGCCTTATCTCACAATGACAGGCAAGGCTGCACGTGGGATGGAGTGGGGAAGGATGCCTTACCTCACAATGATAGGTCGCCTGAAGGTGACAGACAAGGCTGCACATGGGATGGAGTGGGGAAGGACACCTTACCTCACAATAACAGACAAGGCTGCATGTGGTATGGAGTGGGAAAGGATGCCTTATCTCAAAATGATAGGCCAGGCTGTACGTGGGATGGAGTGGGGAAGGACGCCTTATCTCACAATGACAGGCCAGGCTGTACGTGGGATGGAGTGGGGAAGGACGCCTTACCTCACAATAACAGGCAAGGCTGCATGTGGGATGGAGTGGGGACGGACGCCTTACCTCACAATGACAGGCCAGGCTGTACGTGGGATGGAGTGGGGACGGACGCCTTACCTCACAATGACAGGCCAGGCTGTACGTGGAATGGAGTGGGGAAGGATGCCTTATCTCACAATGACAGGCCAGGCTGTACGTGGAATGGAGTGGGGAAGGATGCCTTATCTCACAATGACAGGCCAGGCTGTACGTGGAATGGAGTGGGGAAGGATGCCTTATCTCACAATGACAGGCCAGGCTGTACGTGGAATGGAGTGGGGAAGGATGCCTTATCTCACAATGACAGGCAAGGCTGTACGTGGGATGGAGTGGGGAAGGATGCCTTATCTCACAATGGAGATCAAAGAGATCAGCATCTCTGAAACTCTTCCTAGGAGTGCCACTTTGCTTTCAGCCTCTCTGATCTGAAAGCACACAGTTCTCTTCCAGTCCCAGGGCCTGGTATGGCCCACTCCTCCACCAATGTCAAAACATGGTTCCGAGTAAAGGAACCTTTACTTTCAGTTGAAAAGAATAGAGGTAGCATTACTCTGTATCTAACCCAGTGCTGTCCCTGTCCTGGGAGTGTTTGATGGGGGACAGTGTAGAGGGAGCTTTATTCTGTATCTAACCCCGTGCCGTCCCTTTCCCTGGGAGTGTTTGATGGGGGGGACAGTGTAGAGGGAGCTTTACTCTGTATCTAACCCTGTGCTGTCCCTGTCCCTGGGAGTGTTTGATCGGGGGACAGTGTAGAGGGAGCTTTACTCTGTATCTAACCCCATGCTGTCCCTATCCCTGGGAGTGTTTGATGGGGACAGTGTAGAGGGAGCTTTACTCTGTATCTAACCCCGTGCTGTCCCTTTCCCTGGGAGTGTTTGATGGGGGAACAGTGTAGACGGGGCTTTACTCTGTATCTAACTCCATACTGCCCCTGTCCTGAGAGTGTTTGATGGGGGACAGTGTAGAGGGAGCTTTACTCTGTATCTAACCCTGTGCTGTCCCTGGGAGTGTTTGATGGGGGGACAGTGTAGAGGGAGCTTTACTCTGTATCTAACCCCATGCTGTCCCTGTCCCTGGGAGTGTTTGATGGGGGACAGTGTAGAGGGAGCTTTACTCTGTATCTAACCCCATGCTGTCCCTGTCCCTGGGAGTATTTGATGGGGCACAGTGTAGAGGGAGCTTTACTCTGTATCTGACCCCATACTGTCCCTACCCTGGGAGTGTTTGATGGGGCACAGTGTAGAGGGAGCTTTACTCTGTATCTAACCCCGTGCTGTCCCTGTTCCTGGGAGTATTTGATGGGGCAGTGTAGAGGGAGCTTTACTCTGTATCTAACCCTGTGCTGTCCCTGGGACTATTTGATGGGACACAGTGTGGAGGTACCCTGACCTTCAGTTTAAAAGAATTAGAGACGTGATTTTGCTCCAGCTAAGTCCAGAGTTATGAGGTGGGGGGTGGGGGGGGGGGTGGGGGGGGGGGGGGGGGGAATATGGGGAGAGACCACCATTCTGACTCCGAGTAGCCCCCTTCCGGTTTAACCTGAGACGAGGCAGGAGAGGTGGTCCTGACCAGTAGCTGGCCTGGTCATTTTCCACCTGAAAAGGAAGTGGGCGCCACCAAACAGCTGCAATCTTTATGGCGTGGGTTATGGGTCAAAGTTGCTCTTGTGAAACAGACATCTCCTTGCTTCCTTGTCCATTGTTAGAAGTACCCCCCACTTCTTCCACGGTCTTTGCAGCACATGGATAGCACAAACCTGGATGCAAAGATTCCTGCTGAAGTGATCCAACAGGAACTTTATCCTGCATCTAGGAGAGAAATGGGTGTTGTAACAGTAACATCACGCTGTGAGTCACCCAGATGTCCGAGTTAGGGCGTGCTGGTGGAATCTAAATGCATTTAATAAGCCTGGAATTGAAAGCTCAGTGATGCCGACTGTGAAAGCTTCAGCGATTGTCATAACACAAACCTGCCTGATTCACTAATGCCCTTCAGGGAAGGAAATCTGTTGCCGTTTTCTGTAGTGCCAATGTCGGACAGGGGTGGACAAAGTTAAAAATCACACAACACCAGGTTATAGTCCAACAGGTTTAGTTGGAAACACTAGCTTTCTAGGCACAGCTCCTTCGTCAGGTAGCTACCTGACGAAGGAGCAGCACTCCAAAAGCTTGTACTTTCAAATAAACCTGCTGATATGTAACCTGGTGTTGTGTGATTTTTAACTTTCTCTTTATCTGGTCTAGTCTTCACTCATAGAGATATAGGGTCATATATCACAGAAACAGTCCCTTTGGTCCAACCAGTCCGTGCCAAACATAATCCCAAACTAAACTAGTCCCACTTGCCTGCTCCTGGCCCATATCCTTCCAAACCCTTGCTATTCATGTAGGTATCCAAATATCTTTTAAATGTTGCAACTGTATCCACATCCACCATAGAGTCATAGAGATGTACAGCACGGAAACAGACCCTTCGGCCCAACCCGTCCATGCCGACCAGATATCCCAACCCAATCTAGTACCACCTGCCAGCACCCGGCCCATATCCCTCCAAACCCTTCCTATTCATATACTCATCCAGATGCCTCTTAAATGTTGTAATTGTACCAGCCTCCACCACATCCTCTGGCAGCTCATTCCAAACACGTACCACCCTCTGTGGGAAAAAGTTGCCCATTAGGTCTCTTTTATATCTTTCCCCTTTCACCCTAAACCTATGCCCTCTAGTTCTAGACTCCCCCACCCCAGGGAAAAGACTTTACCTAATTACCATATCCACGTCCCTCATGATTTTATAAACCTCTCTATAAGGTCACCCCTCAGCCTCCGACGCTCCAGGGAAAACATCCACAGCCTGTTCAGCCTCTCCCTGTAGCTCGAATCCTCCACTCCACCCTCTGTGTAAAACATTTGCCCCTCTTTTTTAAAAAAAAATCTCTCTCCTTTCACCTTAAAATATGTACCCCCTAATCTTGAAATTCCCCGTCCTAGGAAAAAGACAACTACCATTAACCCTATCTGTGCCCCTCATTGTTTTATAAACTTCTATAAAGTTCTTCTATGCTGCAGTGAAAAATGTCCCAGCCTTTTGCTATGACTCACACCTTCCATGTCTCAGATTCTGCGTGGTTTAATCTTAACTGCTCCTTAAAATGTCCTGAGCAGGAGACTTGGTACAATTTGGCGTATGTAACAAACGTGCCATCCAGTGTTATGTAAGGACAAGTTACCTTCAATTAGGGCCTTGATCCTTTTCACTAAGTCTCCAATCTGGGGTTCCACTTTATTTCCTGTGTAGGAAACAAATACGGTTTGTCAATGATCAGAAATAGGAATGCTGGCTAATTATAATGATCAGTGCCTCCCTCTCTCTCATACAAATCTAATCGGGTAGGGGCTGGGTACAGACAGAGAGTAAAGAGAATGGCTGGAGGGTTGGTGAACAGATGGCATAGTTTTAAGACAATTGGCATCGCGAAGCAACACTCTCTTCACCGAGTGCATGGCTCCACCTACATTATTCCCCATCAAACACTCCCCGGACAGGGACAGCACAGGGTTAGATACAGAGTAAAGCTCTCTCTACACTGTCCCCCCATCAAACACTCCCAGGGACAGCACGGGGTTAGATACAGAGTAAAGCTCCCTCTACACTGTCCCCCCATCAAACACTCCCAGGGACAGGGACAGCACGGGGTTAGATACAGAGTAAAGCTCCCTCTACACTGTCCCCCCATCAAACACTCCCAGGGACAGGGACAGCACGGGGTTAGATACAGAGTAAAGCTCCCTCTACACTGTCCCCCCATCAAACACTCCCCGGACAGGGACAGCTACAGGGTTAGATACAGAGTGAAGCTCTCTCTACACTGTTCCCCCCCCCATCAAACACTCCCAGGGACAGGGACAGCACAGGGTTAGATACAGAGTAAAGTTCCCTCTACACTGTCCCCCCATCAAACGCTCCCAGGGACAGCATGGGGTTAGATACAGAGTAAAGCTCCCTCTACACTGTCCCCCATCAAACACACCCAGTGACAGGGACAGCACGGGGTTAGATACAGAGTAAAGCTCCCTCTACACTGTCCCCCATCAACCCCTCCCAGGGACAGGGACAGGGACAGCACAGGGTTAGATACTGAGTAAAGCACCCTCTACACTGTCCCCCCATCAAACACTCCCAGGACAGGGACAGCACGGGGTTAGATAGAGAGTAAAGCTCCCTCTACACTGTCCAACATCAAAACCCAACAGGAGGACAATTTAGCACGGCCAATCCACCCTAACCTGCACATCCCTGGGCACTACGGGACAATTTAGGACGGTCAATCCCCCCTAACCTGCACATCCCTGGTCACTACGGGGACAATTTAGCACGGCCGATCCACCCTAACTTGCCCATCCCTGGGTACTATGGGACAATTTAGCATGGCAAATCCACCCTAAGGTGATTGCACTGATTCCAAAGCGATTGGCAAAAGAAGCAATTACAAGCGGAATTATGGTTTTGTCAAGGGCAAGCTGTATCTCACAAACGTCATTGAGTTTTTTTGAGAAGGTGACCAAGCATGTGGATGAGGGTAGTGCATGGACGTCAGTAAAGCCTTTGATAAGGTTCCACATGGTAGGCTTTTGGAGAAAACGTGGAGGCATGGGATTGAGGGTGAATTAGCAGTTTGGATTAGAAACTAGATTTCTGTAAGAAGGCAGCAAGTGGTGGTTGATGGAAAATATTCAGCCTGGAGTCCGGTTACCAGTGGTTACCAGGGACCTGCTTTGGGACAACTGTTGTTTGTCATTTTTATAAATGACTTAGCATAGGTGGATGGGTTAGTAACTTGCAGATGATACTAAAGACAGTGAAGTGGTGGACAGTGTGGAAGAATGTTACACGTTGCAGGGGGACTTGATTGAACTGCAGAATTGGGCTGAGAGGGGACAAATGGAGTTCAATGCAGATAAATGTGAGGTGATTCATTTTGGGAAGAATAACAGGAAGGCAGAGTACTGGGTCGATGGAAAGATTCTTGGTAGTGTGGATGTGCAGAGGGATCTTGGAGTCCATGTACATAGATCCCTGAAAGTTGGCTTGTACGAGGGAGCATAGCAAATTGAGGGGTAATAGATTTAAGCCAGATATCAGAGGCAAATTCTTTACTCAGAGAGTGGGCCTGCCAGTGCAGCTAACTCAGCCATATTAGGTGCATTTAAACAGTCCTTGGATAACGATAGGATAGTGTAGGGGAATGGGCTTAGATTAGTTCACAGGTCGGCGCAACATCGAGGGCCGAAGGGCCTGTCCTACGCTGTATTGTTCTATGTTCTAAAACAAAACGTCTTCACGCACTGCCAGAGAATGTGATGGAGTCGATCGTGGCTTTCAATGGGGCATAAAATGATTGGTGATTCATAAATAGTGTGCAGGGTTACAGGAAAGAAATGCAGGAGAGTGTCACTGTCTTTCGGAGAATCCATGCAGAACTTAACGGGCTGAATGGCTTCCTTCTGTGCTGAAACAATCTGGCGAGCACATAGATTGATAGCTTTCTACATTTTAAAAATGTCAGGAGATTACAGGAGCAGGAAAATGGCGCCACGAAGAAGTCAGCCATGTTGAAACGGAATGGCACAGCAGGGGCTGAGTGGCCTCCTCTTGCCAAGAAATTTGAAACGCGCGATGAAAAAGAAACTGAATTAGACAGTGATAGGGGAAAGGGGGCGGCGATGGGGTCCAAAAGGACTGTGTTTCCATCCAGGAGCCATGGACATGATGGCCGCGCGGCTTCCGCTGAGTTGCTGGGTCCCCACGGAGGAGGTGGGAGTCCGTACCCAGCTCCATGGCAGCGAGCAGGTCCGTCCTCAGAGAGGTTGCCTCATTCCCTGTCGAAGGAGAGAAGGGAGAATGAGTTAAAGCGTGGAAAAGATGGACAAGAAGGGACGAGAGGGGTCAAAGGTCAACCGGTTGACGTCCGAGGGCGGCAATCCCTTTTCGAAGGGATTGCGCCAAAGACTTGTTGGCGAGCGGGCGGGCAGGAAGGTGAATTCCTGGGATCTTTGGAATGCTCTCTCCCACCCGCCCCACTTCCCCACCCCCCCCCCCCCATCCGCCAACAAAGAAACGTCAAGTTCGCCGGGTCCGGGCTCTGAGGGGCGACCGTTCCGCGAAAGGACAGCAAAACGTCCTCTCGGTTTCGGCCTCGCTCCAGCCTTTCCGGAGACAAAGGGCAAGAGCTGGTGAGCTTCCCTGGTTGGGGTGGGGGCTAGAATGGGCAGCGTGGGCCGAACGGCCGCTGGCCCAGCTCTGGAGTTCCCACTCAAGAGACATGTTGTCCCCCCATGGTCATGAATGGGTCATAAATGTTATGCCCTCCTTGGGGAGCCATCCCAACCCATGGCCCTCACCCATTCCCGCCATCATCCCCTCAGGCGGGAAGACAGCAGTGACCGTTACTGCCTTCCCGCCAAAAAACAAACGGACAACCGCAACACCTGCCAGGGGGCGTGGCTCCGATCGGCTTTGAAGGGGCGTGGTTTGGGGTGGAGGCGGGGGGCGGGAGGAGCGCGACTTGAGCGTGAGGGGCGGGTTTTGGGACCGAGCTGCTGTGACATGCGCTGAAGGGATGCGGCTTCGGCGGGAGGGGGGGCGTGGTTTGGGACAGAAAGGGGTTGTGGTTTGGGCGGGAGGGGGGCGTGGTTTGGGGCAGAAAGGGGGTTGTGGTTTGGGCGGGAGGAGGGGCGTGGTTTGAACCGAACGGGTCATGGTGTGGGCTGAAGCGGGTGTGGTTTGGGCTTGGAATTCTGGGAGGGGGTGCGTTTTGGAGTGGGGGTGTGGTTTTAGGTGGGAGGGGTCGTGGTTTGGGCGGGAGAGGGCGTGGCTTGGGGAGTCGTTTTTGTGGGCGGGGCAGTGTGTTTTTTTGGTCGGAAGGGGTGTGGCTTTATGAAGGGGCGTGGTTTTGGAAAGGGAAGCAGTTTTGTGGAGGGGTGTGATTGGTTAGGGGTGTGGTTTCGAACGGTGGGGTGTGGTTTTAGGTAGGGGTGTGGTTTGGAATGGAGGGGTGTGGTTTGGAATGGAGGGGTGTGGTTTTGGGGAGGGGTGTGGTTTGGAATGGAGGGGTGTGGTTTTGGGGAGGGGTGTGGTTTGGAATGGAGGGGTGTGGTTTTAAGGAAAGGTGTGGTTTTAGGGAGATAGTGTGGTTTGGAATGGAGGGGTGTGGTTTGGAATGGAGGGGTGTGGTTTTGGGGAGGGGTGTGGTTTGGAATGGAGGGGTGTGGTTTGGAATAGAGGGGTGTGGTTTTGGGGAGGGGTGTGGTTTGGAATCGAGGGGTGTGGTTTTGGGGAGGGGTGTGGTTTGGAATGGAGGGGTGTGGTTTTAAGGAAAGGTGTGGTTTTAGGGAGATAGTGTGGTTTGGAATGGAGGGGTGTGGTTTTAGGGAGGGGTGTGGTTTGGAATAGAGGGGTGTGGTTTGGAATGGAGGGGTGTAGTTTTAGGGAGGGGTGTGGTTTTAGGGAGGGGTGTGGTTTGGAATCGAGGGGTGTGGTTTTAGGGAGGGGTGTGGTTTGGAATAGAGGGGTGTGGTTTTAGGGAGGGGGTGTGGTTTTAAGGAGAGGGTGCGGTTTGAAATCGAGGGGTGTGGTTTGGAATGGAGGGGTGTGGTTTTGGGAGGGGGTGTGGTTTGGAATGGAGGGGTGTGGTTTGGAATAGAGGGGTGTGGTTTTGGGGAGGGGTGTGGTTTGGAATGGAGGGGTGTGGTTTTGGGGAGGGGTGTGGTTTGGTTTGGAGGGGTGTGGTTTTAGGGAGGGGGTGTAGTTTAAGTGTAGGGGGTGTGGTGTTATGGGGGTGTGGTTTTGAGGTAGGGGGTGTGGTTTTGAGGTAGGGGGTGTGGTTTGGTTTAGAGGGGTGTGGTTTTGAGATAGGGTGTGTGGTTTAAGTGTGGGGTGTGGTGTTATGGGGTGTGGTTTGGTTTGGAGGGGTGTGGTTTAGGTGTAGGGGGTGTGGTTTAGGTGTAGGGGTTGTGGTTTTAGGGGGTGTGGTTTGGTTTGGAGGGGTGTGGTTTTGAGTTAGGGGTGTGGTTTTAGGGCTGGTGGTATGGTTTGGAGGGGTGAGGTTTTAGGGAGGGGGTGTAGTTTAAGTGTAGGGGGTGTGGTGTTATGGGGGTGTGGTTTTGAGGTAGGGGTGTGGTTTTAGGGCTGGTGGTATGGTTTGGAGGGGTGAGGTTTTGAGGTAGGAGATGTGGTTTAGGTGTAGGGGTGTGGTTTAGGTGTACGGGGTGTAGTTTAGGTGTAGGGGGTGTGGTTTTGGGGGAGTGGTTCGGCTAGGAGGGGTGTGGTTTTAGGGAGGGGGTGTGGTTTATGTATAGGGGGCATGGTTTATGTGTATGGGGTTTGGTCTTGGTAGGGGGTATTGTTTATGTGTTGGGGGTGTGGTTTAGGTGTAGGGGATGTGGTTTTAGGGAGAGCGTGTAGTTTTAGGGAGGGGGTGTGGTTTTAGGGATTGGGTGTGGTTTAGGTGTAGTGGGTGTGGTTTTGGGGTTGGTTTGGTTTGTTAGGGTGTGGTTTGGTTTGGAGGGGTGTGGTTTTGAGGTAGGGGGTGTGGTTTAGATGTAGGGGGTGTGGTGTTATGGGAGTGTGATTTGGTTTGGAGGAGTGTGGCTTTGAAGTGGGATGTGGTTTTGAGGTAGGGGTGTGGTTTAGGTGTAGGGGGTGTGGTTTTGAGGTAGGGGTGTGGTTTAGGTGTAGGGGTGTGGTTTAGGTGTAGGAGGTGTGTTTAGGTTTAGGGGTGTGGTTTATGTGTGGGGGTGGGGTTTAGGTGTAGGGGTGTGTTTAGGTTTAGGGGTGTGGTTTATGTGTGGGGATGGGGTTTAGGTGTAGGGGGTGTGGTTTGGTTTGGAGGGGTGTGGTTTAGGTGTAGGGGGTGTGGTTTGGTTTGGAGGGGTGTGGTTTAGGTGTAGGGGTGTGGTTTAGGTGTAGGAGGTGTGTTTAGGTTTAGGGGTGTGGTTTATGTGTGGGGGTGGGGTTTAGGTGTAGGGGGTGTGGTTTGGTTTGGAGGGGTGTGATTTGGTTTGGAGGGGTGTGGTTTAGGTGTAGGAGGTGTGGTTTAGGTGTATGGGTGTGGTTTAGGTGTAGGGGTGTGGTTTAGGTGTATGGGTGTGGTTTAGGTGTAGGAGGTGTGGTTTAGGTGTAAGGGTGTGGTTTAGGTGTAGGGGTGTGGTTTAGGTGTAGGGGTGCGGTTTTGAGGTAGGGGTGCGGTTTTGAGGTGGGGGGTGCGGTTTAGGTGTAGGGGGTGTGGTTTAGGTGTAGGAGGTGTGTTTAGGTTTAGGGGTGTGGTTTATGTGTGAGGGTGTGGTTTAGGTATAGGGGTGTGGTTCGGTTTGGAGGGGTGTGGTTTGGTTTGGAGGGGTGTGGTTTAGGTGTAGGGGTGTGGTTTAGATGTAGGAGGTGTGGTTTAGGTGTAGGGGGTGTGGTTTTGAGGTAAGTGGTGCGGTTTTGAGGTAAGGGTGTGGTTTAGGTGTAGGGTGAGGTTTAGGTGTAGGGGTGTGGTTTAGGTGTAGGGGTGTGGTTTTGGTTTAGGGGGTGTGGTTTAGCTGTACGGGGTGTGGTTTAGGTGTTGGGGTGTGGTTTAGGTGTAGGGGGTGTGGTTTAGGTGTTGGGGTGTGGTTTAGGTGTAGGGGTGTGGTTTAGCTGTACGGGGTGTGGTTTAGGTGTAGTGTGGTTTAGGTGTAGGGAGTGTGGTTTAGGTGTTGGGGTGTGGTTTAGGTGTAGTGGTGTGGTTTAGGTGTAGGGGGTGTGGTTTCGGTGTAGGGGTGTGGTTTAGGTGTAGTGGTGTGGTTTAGGTGTAGGGGGTGTGGTTTAGCTGTACAGGGTGTGGTTTAGGTGTAGTGGTGTGGTTTAGGTGTTGGGCTGTGGTTTAGGTGTAGTGGGTGTGGTTTAGCTGTACGGGGTGTGGTTTAGGTGTAGGGGGTGTGGTTTAGGTGTTGGGGTGTGGTTTAGCTGTAGGGGGTGTGGTTTAGCTGTACGGGGTGTGGTTTTGGTGTAGGGGTGTGGTTTAGGTGTAGTGGTGTGGTTTAGGTGTAGGGGGTGTGGTTTAGCTATAGGGGGTGTGGTTTAGGTGTAGGGGGTGTGGTTTAGGTGTTGGGGTGTGGTTTAGCTGTATGGGGTGTGGTTTTGGTGTAGGGGTGTGTGGTTTAGGTGTTGGGGTGTGGTTTACCTGTAGGGGGTGTGGTTTAGCTGTACGGGGGTGTGGTTTAGCTGTACGGGGTGTGGTTTTGGTGTAGGGGTGTGTGGTTTGCGTGGTAGGGTGTGGTTTTTGGACTCCACCCTGGCTCTAAGGGATGTGGTTGACTCTTTAGCTGCTGACTGAGTGATGGGGAATGGGTCATAAATGCTAGCCCAATCCCCTCTCAACATTACAGCACAGGGACTGGCCCTTCGGCCCTTCAAGCCTGCGCCGATCCAGATCCTCTATCTAAACCTGTCACCTATTTCCAAGGATCTGTGTCCCTCTCCTCCCTATGCATTTGTGTATCTGTCTAGATACATGCATATTTCCCCGAAACCTTTCCCCTCTCACCTTAAACTCGTGACCCCCAATAATTGGGTCCCCCATTCTGGGGAAAAAGGCATCTTGCTATCCACCTGTCTATACCTCTCGTGATTTTGTCGACTCTAAATCAGGTTCCGCCCCCCCCCCCAACCTCTGTCTTTCTAATGAAAATAATCCCAATCTGCTCAACCTCTCTCAGAGTTGTGCAGCCCTTCGGTCCGTTTGTCCATGCCGATCGGTTATCCCAAACCAATCCAGTTCCACCTTCCAGCACCCGGCCCATATCCCTCTAAACCCTTCCTATTCATATACCCATCCAGATGCCTTTTATATGTTGCAATTGTACCAGCCTCCACCACTTCCCCGGCAGCTCATTCCACACACGTACCACCCTCTGCGTGAAAGAATTGCCCCTCAGGTCTCTTTTATATCTTTCCCTTCTCGCCCTAATTTCTCCAGCTTCCTCATTTCCCCTCCCCCCCCCCACCTTATCTCAGTCCCAACCCTCGGAATCAGCACCACCTTCTTGACCTGAAATCTTCTTCCCGCCCTCACCCACCCCCCTCTCCGGCCTATCACCCTCACCTTAACCTCCTTCCACCTATCGCATTCCCAACGCCCCTCCTCCCTACCTTTTTATCTTAGCCTGCTTGGCACACCCTCCTCATTCCTGAAGAAGGGCTTATGCTTTGGGGGCGGCACGGTGGCACAGTGGTTAGCACTGCTGCCTCACAGCGCCAGGGACCCGGGTTCAATTCCCGACTCAGGTGACTGACTGTGTGGAGTATGCACGTTCTCCCCGTGTCTGCGTGGGTTTCCTCCGGGTGCTCCGGTTTCCTCCCACAGTCCAAAGATGTGCGGGTCAGGTGAATTGGCCATGCTAAATTGCCCGTAGTGTTAGGTAAAGGGTATATGTGGGGTATGGGTGGGTTGCGCTTCGGCGGGTCGGTGTGGACTTGTTGGGCCGAAGGGCCTGTTTCCACACTGTAAGTAATCTAAAAAAACGTTGACTCTCCTGCTCTTTGGATGCTGCCTGACCTGTTGCGCTTTTCCAGCAACACGTTTATCAGCTCTTGTACTCAGTACCTCGTCCAGTGAAGAAAAGCATGCCATATGCCTCCATGGAACACAGCAAACCAGGCAGCATCAGGAGGTGGACATTTCGGGTGTAACCCTCATTCAGGACTGGGGTTATGCCATCTTGACCTGCCGGACTGCCCTGTGTTGCCACCTTCAGGTTACAACGGACCTGGACACCCAAATCTGTCTGTACATTAATTTTCTCCCCACCGATGAGGTGCTGGTGGGGGTGCTGGTGTTGACGTGGGTGTATGTGCTTGAGTGTGGGGTCTACATTTCAAGTAGTGTCATGCAGTCATAGAGATGTACAGCACGGAAACAGACCCTTCGGTCCAACCCGTCCATGCCGACCCAGATATCCCAACCCAATCTAGTCCCACCTGCCAGCACCCGGCCCATATCCCTCCAAACCCTTCCTATTCATATAACCATCCAAATGCCTCTTAAATGCTGCAATTGTACCAGCCTCCACCACATCCTCTGGCAGCTCATTCCATACACGTACCCCCCTCTGGGGGAAAAAGTTGCCCCTTAGGTCTCTTTTATATCTTTCCCCTCTCACCCTAAACCTATACCCTCGAGTTCTGGACTCCCCCACCCCAGGGAAAAGACTTTGCCTATTTACCCTATCCATGCCCCTCATGATTTTACAAACCTTTATCAGGTCATCCCTCAGCCTCCAATGCTCCAGGGAAAACAGCCCCAGCCTATTCAACCTCTCCCTCTAGCTCAAATCCTCCAACCCTGGCAACATCCTTGTAAATCCTTTCTGAACCCTTTCAAGTTTCACAGGTGAGGTGCCGGAAGACTGGAGGTTGGCTAATGTGGTGCTACTGTTTAAGAAGGGAGGTAAGGACAAGCCAGGGAACTATAAACCACTTGACCTCGGTGGTGGGCAAGTTGTTGGAAGGAATCCTGAGGGACAGGATGTACATGTATTTGGAAAGGCAAGGACTGATTCGGGATAGTCAACATGGCTTTGTGTGTGGGAAATCATGTCTCAGAAACTTGATTGAGTTTTTTGAGGAAGTAACAAAGAAGATTGATGAGGGCAGAGCGTTAGACGTGATCTATATGGACTTCAGTAAGGTGTTCGACAAGGTTCCCCATGGGAGACTAATGAGCAAGGTTAGATCTCATGGAATACAGGGAGAACTAGCCATTTGGATACAGAACTGGCTCAAAGGTAGAAGACAGAGGGTGGTGGTGGAGGGTAGTCATTCAGACTGGAGGCCTGTGACCAGTGGAGTGTCACAAGGATCGGTGCTGGGTCCTCTACTTTTTGTCATTTACATAAATGATTTGAATGCGAGCATAAGAGGTACAGTTAGTAAGTTTGCAGATGACACCAAAATTGGAGGTGTAGTGGACAGCGAAGAGGGTTACCTCAGATTACGACAGGATCTGGACCAGATGGGCCAATGGGCTGAGAAGTGGCAGATGGAGTTTAATTCAGATAAACGTGATGTTCTACATTTTGGGAAAGCAAATCTTAGCAGGACTTATCCACTTAATGGTAAGGTCCTGGGGAGTGTTGCTGAACAAAGAGACCTTGGAGTGCAGGTTCATAGCTCCTTGAAAGTGGAGTCGCAGGTTGATAGGATAGTGAAGGCAGCGTTTGATATGCTTTCCTTTATTGGTCAGAGTATTGAGTACAGGAGTTGGGAGGTCATGTTGCAGCTGTACAGGACATTAGTTAGGCCACTGTTGGAATATTGCGTGCAATTCTGGTCTCCTTCCTATCGGAAAGATGTTGTGAAACTTGAAAGGGTTCAGAAAAGATTTACAAGGATGTTGCCAGGGTTGGAGGATTTGAGCTACAGGGAGAGGCTGAACAGGCTGGGGCTGTTTTCCCTGGAGCGTCGGGGGATGAGGGGTGATCTTATAGAGGTTTATAAAATTATGAGGGACATGGATAGGGTAAATAGGCAAAGTCTTTTCCCTGGGTCGGGAGTCCAGAACTAGAGGGCATAGGTTTAGGGTGAGAGGAGAAAGATATAAAAGAGACCTAAGGGGCAACTTTTCCCCCCAGAGGGTGGTACGTGTATGGAATGAGCTGCCAGAGGATGTGGTGGAGGCTGGTACAATTGCAACATTTAAGAGGCATCTGGATGGGTATGTGAATAGGAAGGGTTTGGAGGGAGATGGGCCGGATGCTGGCAGGTGGGACTAGATTGGGTTGGGATATCTGGGTCAGCATGGGCGGGTTGGACCGAAGGGTCTGTTTCCGTGCTGTACATCTCTTTGACTCTCTATCAGGTGGCCACTCAGCCTCCTCTGTCCTCCTCCTCCTCCTCCTCCAGCCTGTTACACATAAACAGGAGGCCATTCAGCCCCTCCTCCTCCAGCCTGATACACAGGAACAGGAGGCCATTCAGCCCCTCCCTCCTCCAGCCTGTTACACAGGGACAGGAGGCCATTCAGCCCCTCCCTCCTCCAGCCTGTTACACAGGGACAGGAGGCCATTCAGCCCCTCCCTCCTCCAGCCTGTTACACAGGGACAGGAGGCCATTCAGCCCCTCCTCCTCCAGCCTGTTACACAGGAACAGGAGGCCATTCAGCCCCTCCCTCCTCCAGCCTGTGACACAGCAACAGGAGACCATTCAGCTCCTCCTCCTCCTCCAGCCTGTTACACAGCAACAGGAGGCCATTCAGCCCCTCCCCCAGCCTATTACACAGCAACAGGAGGCCATTCAGCCCCTCCCCCAGCCTATTACACAGCAACAGGAGGCCATTCAGCCCCTCCCCCAGCCTGTTACATCTCTATGACTCTATAAATGGGAGGAGGTGACCCTTCCCCTTTAAATCCTCCTTAAAGGTTGTCCCACACCCCCCCCCCCCCCCCCGACAGACCCGGAAGGGGCTGAATTCCTGTCGGCTCACCGAAAGGTGGCGCCTGAGGGTGAGCGGTGGCCCCGCCCCCGCAACCACCGGCCCCGCCCCCCTGCAACCGCCGGCCCCGCCCACCCCGCAACCGCCGGCCACGCCCACCCACCAACCGCCCCCTTTCTTCAGTTTCGGGTTGAACGCGACTCCGCCCATCCCGTCGTCCCCTTGGTTCACCGGCAGCTCGGGCGCCGCAAACAGAGCGGGGCGGGCGAACCGAGAAGCGTTCCCGTCGGGAATGAATGGGGTGGGGAGGGGGATTTAATCCTGCGGTTGTCATCCCCCTCCCGCCGGGGAGGGGTGAAACCAAGATGGCGCAGGCTCTGTCCGAGGAGGAGTTCCAGCGGATGCAGGTAGACTCCCCCCCCCCCCCTCACACCCCTCTCCCCCTCACCCTCGGGGTTTATTTGACCGATTGGGGGAAGGGAATCGTGGCGGGGTTTACCCCCGGGGGCTGCGGGCGTCGACCGGCCCCTTCGGGAGGCCGCTCCGCCGACTAGGCCGCAGCCCAGTCCCCGGCCTCGATTAGTTCCTCAGGCCGGGCTGGAGGCTCCTTCCTCCGGGCCCCCGTGCCAAATTGTCCCCCGTAGTGCCCAGGGGTGTTAGGGTGGGATTGGCCGTGCTAAATTGTCCCCATAGTGCCCAGGGATGTGCAGGTTAGGGTGGGATTGGCTGTGGGTAATACAGTGGATAGGATTGGGCTCAATGGGCTGAGTGGCCTGCTTCCATTCTGTCAGGGATCTCTCAGATTCAGATTTTCTCTGTCCCCCCCCCCCCCAGTGCCATATTGTCACTCAACCACCCACCTGTCCATGTGAGTGTGCATTCCCCCCCCCCCCACACACACACACATACTTGTGCACTCCCCTCACATACCCCCATCCACACTGTCACACGCTTCCCCCCCCCCCACACACACACATACTTGTGCACTCCCCTCACATACCCCCATCCGCACTGTCACACGCTTCCCCCCCCCACACACACACATACTTGTGCACTCCCCTCACATACCCCCATCCACACTGTCACACGCTCCCCCCACACACACACACATACTTGTGCACTCCCTTCACATACCCCCATCCACACTGTCACACGCTCCCCCCCCCCACACACCCACATACTTGTGCACTCCCTTCACATACCCCCATCCACACTGTCACACGCTCCCCCCCCCCCCACACACCCACATACTTGTGCACTCCCTTCACATACCCCCATCCACACTGTCACACGCTCCCCCCCCCCCACACACCCACATACTTGTGCACTCCCTTCACATACCCCCATCCACACTGTCACACGCTCCCCCCCCCCACACACACACATACTTGTGCACTCCCCTCACATACCCCCATCCGCACTGTCACACGCTCCCCCCCCCCCCACACACCCACATACTTGTGCACTCCCTTCACATACCCCCATCCACACTGTCACACGCTTCCCCCCCCCCCACACACATACTTGTGCACTCCCCTCACATACCCCCATCCGCACTGTCACACGCTCCCCCCCCCCCACACACCCACATACTTGCGCACTCCCCTCACATACCCCCATCCGCACTGTCACACGCTTCCCCCCCCCCACACACATACTTGTGCACTCCCCTCACATACCCCCATCCGCACTGTCACACACTCCCCCCCCCCCCCCCCCCCCACACACACATACTTGTGCACTCCCCTCACATACCCCCATCCACACTGTCACACGCTCCCATCCGCACTGTCACACGCTTCCCCCCCCCACACACACACATACTTGCGCACTCCCCTCACATACCCCCATCCACACTGTCACATACCCCCATCCGCACTGTCACACGCTTCCCCCCCCCACACACATACTTGTGCACTCCCCTCACATACCCCCATCCACACTGTCACACGCTTCCCCCCCCACACACACACATACATGTGCACTCCCCTCACATACCCCCATCCACACTGTCACACGCTCCCCCCACACACACACACTTGTGCACTCCCCTCACATACCCCCATTCACACTGTCACACGCTCCCATCCGCACTGTCACACGCTCCCCCCACACACACACACACACACACATACTTGCGCACTCCCCTCACATACCCCCATCCACACTGTCACATGCTCCCATCCGCACTGTCACACGCTTCCCCCCCCCACACACACACACACATACTTGCGCACTCCCCTCACATACCCCCATCCACACTGTCACATGCTCCCATCCGCACTGTCACACGCTTCCCCCCCCCCCACACACACACACATACTTGCGCACTCCCCTCACATACCCCCATCCACACTGTCACATGCTCCCATCCACACTGTCACACGCTTCCCCCCCCACACACACACATACTTGCGCACTCCCCTCACATACCCCCATCCACACTGTCACATACCCCCATCCGCACTGTCACACGCTTCCCCCCCCCACACACATACTTGCGCACTCCCCTCACATACCCCCATCCACACTGTCCCAGGCTCCCATCCACACTGTCACACGCTCCCCCCCCCCCCCACACACATACTTGTGCACTCCCCTCACATACCCCCATCCACACTGTCACACGCTCCCCCCCACACACACACACATACTTGTGCACTCCCCTCACATACCCCCATCCACACTGTCACACGCTCCCCCCCCCACACACACACATGTGCACTCCCTTCACATGCCCCCATCCGCACTGTCACACGCTTCTCCCCCCCCCCCACACACACACATACTTGTGCACTCCCCTCACATACCCCCATCCGCACTGTCACACGCTTCCCCCCCCCCCCCACACACACACATACTTGTGCACTCCCTTCACATACCCCCATCCACACTGTCACACGCTCCCATCCGCACTGTCACACGCTTCCCCCCCCCCACACACACACATACTTGAGCACTCCCCTCACATACCCCCATCCGCACTGTCACACGCTTCCCCCCCCCCACACACACATACTTGTGCACTCCCCTCACATACCCCCATCCGCACTGTCACACGCTCCCCCCCCACACACCCACATACTTGCGCACTCCCCTCACATACCCCCATCCGCACTGTCACACGCTTCCCCCCCCCACACACATACTTGTGCACTCCCCTCACATACCCCCATCCGCACTGTCACACGCTCCCCCCCCACACACCCACATACTTGCGCACTCCCCTCACATACCCCCATCCGCACTGTCACACGCTTCCCCCCCCCACACACATACTTGTGCACTCCCCTCACATACCCCCATCCACACTGTCACACGCTCCCATCCGCACTGTCACACGCTTCCCCCCCCCCCCCCACACACACACATACTTGCGCACTCCCCTCACATACCCCCATCCACACTGTCACACGCTCCCATCCGCACTGTCACACGCTTCCCCCCCGACACACACACATACTTGTGCACTCCCTTCACATACCCCCATCCACACTGTCACACGCTCCCATCCGCACTGTCACACGCTTCCCCCCCCCCCACACACACACATACTTGTGCACTCCCCTCACATACCCCCATCCACACTGTCACACGCTTTCCCCCCCCACACACACACATACTTGTGCACTCCCCTCACATACCCCCATCCACACTGTCACATGCTCCCATCCGCACTGTCACACGCTTCCCCCCCCCACACACACACATACTTGCGCACTCCCCTCACATACCCCCATCCACACTGTCACATACCCCCATCCGCACTGTCACACGCTCCCCCCCCCCCACACACATACTTGTGCACTCCCCTCACATACCCCCATCCACACTGTCACACGCTTCCCCCCCCACACACACACACATACTTGTGCACTCCCCTCACATACCCCCATCCACACTGTCACACGCTTCCCCCCACACACACACACACACACTTGTGCACTCCCCTCACATACCCCCATCCACACTGTCACACGCTCCCCCCCCACACACACACACACTTGTGCACTCCCCTCACATACCCCCATCCGCAGTGTCACACGCTCCCCCCCCCCACACACACACATACTTGTGCACTCCCCTCACATACCCCCATCCACACTGTCACATGCTCCCCCCCCACACACACATACTTGTGCACTCCCTTCACATGCCCCCATCCGCACTGTCACACGCTCCCCCCCCCACACACACACATACTTGCGCACTCCCCTCACATACCCCCATCCACACTGTCACACGCTCCCCCCCCCACACACACATACTTGTGCACTCCCCTCACATACCCCCATCCGCACTGTCACACGCTTTTTCCCCCCCCCCCCACCACAGTTATGGGCACACACAACCCCCCCCCACTCTGTTACAGACCCCAACCTGCACACCCACACCCGTTCTCCCACTCAGTCTAACCTATCCATTCCCTGTGCACGTCCAAAGAATAATAGAGCACGGGACCAGCCTTTTCAGCTGACTGTGCTGACACACTTTGCCCTTCCACACTGAAACTGTCTCTACTTGCAGGATCCTTATTCCCTTCCTCGTTATATATTCCCCCAGGAGCTTCTTGAATGCTGTGATTGTATCTGCTTCCACCACCTCCACCCTGTGTGTGGAAAAACGTGTCTCGCACATCTCTTTTGAACTCCCCCCTTCCAGCCCCTTGAACCTGTGTCCCCTAGTAATTCAGGTACAAAATGAGGTCTGCAGATGCTGGAGATCACAGTTGAAATCAGCCTTCCAGCCTGGGGGAAAAATACTTCCCACTCTCTGCACACCATTCATGATCTTATTAACTTCTATTAGGTTCCCCCCCCTCAACCCCCTGCGTTCCAGTGAAAACAAGCTCAGAGGATCTGACCTGTCTTCATCACTAAAATCCTCCAGACCAGGCAACATCCTGGTCAACCTTTTCTATCCCCTCTTCCCTCTCTATTTATTTCTACCTTTTCTCTCCCCTCTCCCAAGCATCCATATCCTTCTGGTAGTGTGGTGACCAGAACTGTACGCAATTTCCCACCTCTCTCATACCCCACCCCACACGCGTACGCACATGCAAACATATCGCACCCAAAAGCTTAAAGGTACGTACTAACAGATTCATGAACAGCGTCTTCCCTTCAGAGTGATAAATTGTGATGCCCTTTGAGATTTGGTATTCTTGCACTTCTGTCCTGATGGTGACAAACAGCACGAAAACCTGACTGTACTTTCAGAAAGGAATAGGTTCTGAATGGACCTCTCAAATTTGAAATCACTCTCGGTGCACCTTTTCTGTAACTATAGCAGTGTGTTCCTCGTTCTGTTCTCTTCCCCTAACACACTTTGTATGGTATAATCTGTCTGGACTGCACACAAAACAAACCTTTTCACCGTACCTAGGTACATGACCGTAATAAATCAAATCAAAAATATAAATTAGTTATCCATCCACCCCTATGCATACACAGCCCCACACTCGCATCTCCACCCTTCCCTTTCCCATTTCTGTGCGCGCTCGCGCTCTCTCTCTCGTCCTCCACCCCCCCGACTTTGACGCTCACACACACTCACCCCCCCATCCTGTCGTATTGCCAACTGTCAGCTCCCACACAACGCTCCACTAGCCCCACTGTGTCTCATACTCCCCACGTTCTATGTCTCACAACCCCCCCCACACATGCACTCACAGGTAACAGTCTTTGCCCCACAGTGTCTCTCCACCTCCACCCCATGCAAACGCTCGCCCGCTCTCGCGCCCGCTCTCGCACACTCACACTCACACTCACACTCACACTCTCACTCACACTCACTCTCTCTCAGCTCCATCTTAAACATGCTCTCACACACCCTCCCCATTCTCTCTGTCTCTCTCTCAGTCCCCTTCACACACACAATTGCCTTGTCCCTGGACGGAGTTGATCTTCTCGAGTGTTGTTGGAGCCGCCCCCGTCCAGGGCAAGTGGGGAGTATTCCCTCACCCTCCTGACTCGTGCCTTGTCGATGGTGGGACAGGGCTTTGGGGAGAGAGTCAGGAGGGGAGTTACTCACTGCAGGATTCCCAGCCTCTGACCCGATGGTGGGACAGGGCTTTGGGGGGAGGGTCAGGAGGGGGGTTACTCGCTGCAGGATTCCCAGCCTCTGACCCGATGGTGGGACAGGGCTTTGGGGGGAGGGTCAGGAGGGGGGGTTACTCGCTGCAGGATTCCCAGCCTCTGACCCGATGGTGGGACAGGGCTTTGGGGGGAGAGTCAGGAGGGGAGTTACTCACTGCAGGATTCCCAGCCTCTGACCCGATGGTGGGACAGGGCTTTGGGGGGAGAGTCGGGGGGGGAAGTTACTCGCTGCAGGATTCCCAGCCTCTGCCCTGCTCCGGTAACCCCTGCGTTGCCATTGTTGGAACACTCCTGATGCAGTGTCAGACTGAAGCTCCCTTGCCTTTCTTTGGTGGATTACGGTATGGAAGCAGGCCCTTCGGCCTGACAAGTCCACACCCGACCCTCCCTCAGAGTAACCCACCCCGACCCATTGCCCTCCCCTATAACTACCCCTGACTAATGCACCGAACACCACAGGCAATTTAGCACGGCCAGTTCACCCGACCTACACATCTTTGTGGTTGTGGATGGAAACCCCATGCAGGTACTGAGGGGGGGAGGGCGGGTGGGCAAATGTGCCCACTCCACACGGACAGTTGCCCGGACCAGGGTCCCTGGCGCTGTGAGACAGCAGTGCTAACCACCGTGCTGCCCAAATAAATGCATGCTTTAAAAAAAAGCCATTCCCATAACTGGTATTGCCCGAAGAGGGTGGGGTGGGAAGGCTGGCAGCCCTCCTGGTCCTGAGGTCGGTATTTATTGATCATCTGGTCTCCAGAGCAGACCGGCGACCTGGGAGCTTATCACTTTGGATGGCAGGGGAGGGGGATTGTGGGGAGGTTGCATTTTCCCCGTTTCGAGCTGGGGAAAGGAGCGACGTGGGGGGAGGGTGGGGGGGCAGGGTTTTTTTCCTGTCGGAGCCCCTCCAGCGAAGGCTAAACCCACTGTGTTTCCCTGCCCCCCCCCCCACCAACGCTGCAGGCTCAGCTGCTGGAACTGAGGACCCAGAACTACCAACTCTCAGACCAAGTCCGGAAGCAGAGTGCGGGTAAGGCAGCGGGGGGACGGTGTAGAGGGAGCTTTACCCTGTATCTCACACACACCCCAGTCCCTGGGTGTGGGGACGGTGTAGAGGGAGCTTTACTCTGTATCTAACACCCTGTCCCTAGGAGTGGGGGGACAGTGTAGAGGGAGCTTTACTCTGTATCTAACCCCCTGTCCCTAGGAATGGGGACGGTGTAGGGGGAGTGGAGGACGGTGTAGAGGGAGCTTTACTCTGTATCTCACACAACCCCCAGTCCCTGGGAGTGGGGGCGGTGTAGAGGGAGCTTTACTCTGTATCTAACCCCCTGCCCATGGGAGTGGGGGACAGTGTAGAGGGAGCTTTACTCTGTATCTAACCCCCCTTGTCCCTGGGTGTGGGAGATGTTGTAGAGGGAGCTTTACTCTGTATGTAACCTCCTGTCCTGGGGTGTGGGGGACAGTGTAGAGGGAGCTTTACTCTGTATCTTACCTCTCCTCAGATGCGGGGAGAGG
>NW_026867602.1:643666-656166 GCF_020745735.1 Hemiscyllium ocellatum
TGAGCCAGGCGAATGGCCTCCTCCTGGAACAGTCCCAGCAGCAGGAGCTGGAGAAGGAGCAGCTCCGGCAGGAACTGGACGAAGCCCGTAAGGTGAGACCCTCAGGGACACCACCACCCCCCTCTCTCTGTCTGTCTCTGTCTCTCTCACACGCGCGCGCTCTCTCTCTCTCGCTGTCTGTCTCTCTCTCTCTCTATGTCTGTCTCTCTCACACGCTCTCTCTCTCTGTGCCTGTCTCTCTCACGCGCGCGCTCTCTCTCTCTGTGTCTGTCTCTCTCTCGCACACTCTCTCTGTGTGTCTGTCTCTCTCTCTCACTCTCTCTCTCCCTCTATCTCTGTGCCTGTCTCTCTCTCTCGCACACTCACTCTCTCTCTCTCTGTGCCTGTCTCTCTCTCTCTCTGTCTCTCTCTGTGTGTCTGTCTCTCTCATGCACACTCTCTCTCTCTCTCTCTCTCTCTATCTCTCTCACGCGCCTCTCTCTCTCTCTCTCGCACTCTCTCTCTCTCTCTGTGCCTGTCTCTCTCTCTCTCTCTCTCTCTCTCTCTCTCGCTCCTCTCTCTCGCTCTCTCTGTCTCTCTCTCGCTCTCTCTGTCTCCCCCTCACGGTGTGTCTCTCTCTCTCTCTCTGTCTCCCCCTCACGGTGTCTCTCTCTCTCTCTCTCTCTCTCTCCTCTCTCTCTCTCTCTCTCTCCTCTCTCTCTCTCTGTCTCTCTCTCTCTGTCTCCCCCCTCACGGTGTGTCTCTCTCTCGCTCTCTCCCCCGCGCCCGGGCAGTGTGCGGAGAAACGGAAGGCCATGCTGGATGAGATGGCCATCGAGAGTCAGCAGCTGAGGAGCCGGCACCAGGAGGAGCTGAGTGACCTGAGGGTCCAGCAGGATAAGGAGGTGCTGAGTGTCCGAGCCCGGTACGAGAAGGAGCTGCGGGAGGTACACGAAGCTAAACACCGTTCCGAGGAGGAGCTGAGGTCCCAGCTCAGGGACGAGAAGGTGAGGGACCCAGGGAGGGAGGGACCCAGGGAGGGAGGGACCGAGGGAGGGACCAGCT
This sequence comes from Hemiscyllium ocellatum, assembly GCF_020745735.1. Classification (NCBI taxonomy): domain Eukaryota; kingdom Metazoa; phylum Chordata; class Chondrichthyes; order Orectolobiformes; family Hemiscylliidae; genus Hemiscyllium; species Hemiscyllium ocellatum. The sequence continues at coordinate 644,711 of NW_026867602.1, forward strand.
CAGGGACGAGAAGGTGAGGGACCAGAGGAGGGGGGGACCCAGGGAGGGAGGGACGAGAAGGGGGGGGACCGAGGGAGGGAGGGACCAGCTCAGGGACGAGAAGGAGAGGGACCCGGGGGAAGGGGGGACCCAGGGAGGGAGGGATGGGGGGGGACCGAGGGAGGGAGAGACCAGCTCAGGGACCGGGGGAGGGGGGGGGGACCCGGGGAGAGAGAGGGAGGGACCGAGGGACTGTGGGAGGGAGTGCCAGCTCAGGGACGAGAAGGGGAGGGACTGAGGGAGGGAGGTAGTGAGGGAGGGAGGGAGGGTGGGAGGGACTGAGGGCGGGAGATAGTGAGGGAAGGAGGGAGGCCCAGCTCAGGGACGAGAGGGTGAGTGGGGTAGGAATTGGTGATTGAGAGGGTGTAGGAGGGAGGGGTTAGGGGCACCCTGTGGATCCCCTGGGAGTGAGTCCCTCACACCTCCAGCTGATGTGACTCCGGCTCCTGTCTGTCTGTCTGTTCCCCCTCCCCAGGCCCGGAGCCGGGAGCTGGAGGTGATGCAGCACACAGTGGAAGAGCTGCAGCACCAGGTGCTGGCCATGGAGGGGACCAAGGGCTGGTTCCAGAGACGTCTGGAGGAGGCTGAGGTACATCTCCCAGGGAGCAACAGGAGCAGGGAGTACGGCCTACTCTCCCTCTCCCTGCCTGGACCGTGTGTGTGTGTGTGAGAGAGAGAGAAAACACTCCCTCCCGTCCCCTCCTCCAGCCCCTATACCCCCTCCCTATCTCCGTCCCCTCCTCCAGCCCCTACACCCCCTCCCTATCCCCGTCCCCTCCTCCAGCCCGTCCACTCCCCTCCCCCTCCCCCGCCTGTAGACTGAAGGTACAGCCATGAGGTGGTGGTATAGACTGTGTTCCCTGCACTGCTGGTTCGGCTGCCCCTGGCCCGTGCCGCTGCCCCTGGCCCTGCCCCTGCCCCTGACGCTGCCCGTGCTGCTGCCCCTGGCCCTGGCGCTGCCCCTGGCCCTGGCGCTGCCCCTGGCCCTGGCGCTGCCCCTGGCCCTGACGTTGCCCCTGGCCCGTGCTGCTGCCCCTGGCCCTGACGCTGCCCGTGCTGCTGCCCCTGGCCCTGCCCCTGCCCGTGCTGCTGCCCCTGCCCGTGCTGCTGCCCCTGCCCGTGCTGCTGCCCCTGCCCGTGCTGCTGCCCCTGGCCCTGACACTGCCCGTGCTGCTGCCCCTGGCCGTGCTGCTGCCCCTGCCCGTGCTGCTGCCCCTGCCCGTGCTGCTGCCCCTGCCCGTGCTGCTGCCCCTGCCCGTGCTGCTGCCCCTGGCCCTGGCGCTGCCCCTGGCCCTGGCGCTGCCCCTGGCCCTGGCGCTGCCCCTGGCCCTGGCGCTGCCCCTGGCCCTGGCGCTGCCCCTGGCCCTGGCGCTGCCCCTGGCGCTGCCCCTGGCCCTGGCGCTGCCCCTGCCCCTGCCCCTGCCCCTGACCCTGTGCCCGTGACGGTGTCTGTCTCTGGCCTGTGTAGGAGACCCTGGTGAAGGTGCGTGTGGAACACGAGGAGCAGATTCAGGAACTCCAGAAGCAGCACACAGCTCAGCTACAGGTACTCTCACCAACTCTCTCTCAGCTCGTCCTCCTCATCTCTCACTGACCCTCTGCCTCCCGTTCACTCTCACCCTCTGTCCCCCTCACTGTCGCTCTGTCCCCCTCACCCTCTCTCGCCCTCTCTGTCCCCCTCACTGTCTCTCTGTCCCCCTCACCCTCTCTCGCCCTCTCTGTCCCCCTCACCCTCACTCACCCTCTCTGTCCCCCTCACTGTCTCTCTGTCCCCCTCACTCTCTCTCATCCTCTCTATCTCTCCCTCTCTCTTGCTTTCACTGTCTTTCTCTCCCTATCTGTCTCTCCCTGGTTTACACTAGCTCATGCTCCCTCTCTCTGTCTCTCGCTCTGTCTCTGTCTCTCTCTCTCACACCCACTTTCTGTATCCCACTCTCTATTGCTCCCTCTCTGTGTGTATCTCTCGCTCCCTCTCTTTCACTCTCTCTCACTGCCTCTGTCTGTCTCTCTCTCCCCCTCTGTCTGTCTCTCTCTCGCTGTGTCTCTGCCTCTGTGTGTCTGTCCCTCTCACTGCCTGTGTGCCTGTCTGTCTCTCGCTCTCTCTCTCCCTGTGTCGTTGCCCCTGTGTGTGTGTGTGTGTCTGTGTGTCTCTCTCTCTCTCTCTTTCTTTCTTTCTCTCGCCCTCTCTGTCTGTCTGTCTCTCTCTCGCTGTGTCTCTGCCCCCGTGTGTGTGTGTTTGTCTGTCTCTCTCTCTCGCTGTGTCTCTGCCTCTATGTGTGTCTGTCTCTCTCACTGCCTCTGTGTGTCTCTCTCTCTCTCTCTCTCTCTCTCTCTCTCTCTCTCTCTCTCTCTCTCTCTCTCTCTCTCTCTCTCTCACTCACACACTGCCTCTGTGTGTGTGTGTCTGTCTGTCTCTCTCTCTTCTCCCCCCCCCCCCCCCGTCTGTCTGTCTGTCTCTCTCTCTCACACCTCTGTATGTGTGTGTGTGTGTGTCTCTCTGCCTCTCTCTCACCCCCTCTGTCACTCTCTCCGTGTGTCTGTCTGTCTCTCTCACTGTCTGTGTGTCTCCCTCTCTCTCTCTCCCCCTCTGTCTGTCTGTCTGTCTCTCACTCTCTCTCTCACTGCCTCTGTGTGTGTCTCTATCATTCTTACACTCCATCTGTCTCTCTTGCTATCACTGTGTGTGTGTCTCCCTCTCCCTCTCCCTCTCTCTCTCTCTCTCTCTCTCTCTCTCTCTCTCTCTCTCTCTCTCTCTCTCTCTCTCTCTCTCTCTCCCCCCCCCCCGTCTGTCTCTCACTCTCTCTCTCACTGCCTCTGTGTGTGTCTCTATCATTCTTACACTCCATCTGTCTCTCTTGCTATCACTGTGTGTGTGTCTCCCTCTCCCTCTCCCTCTCTCTCTCTCTCTCTCTCTCTCTCTCTCTCTCTCTCTCTCTCTCTCTCTCTCTCTCTCTCTCTCTCTCCCCCCCCCCCGTCTGTCTGTCACTCTCTCTCTCCCTCCCCCCCCCCCCCGTCTGTCTGTCTTCACTCTCTCTCTCTCTCTCTCACTGCCTCTGTGTGTGTCTATCACTCTTACACTCCCTCTGTCTCTCTTGCTATCACTGTGTGTGTGTGTGTCTCGCACCATCTCTCTCTCTCTCTCTCTCTCTCTGCCTCTCCATCTCTTGCTCAGTATCTGTCTCTGTCTCTCTCTCGGTGTCTCTCCCTCCCCTGTCTGTGGTAATGCAGTGCTGTCAGATGATCACAGCAGGGTATTATCACAAGCTGTGAATTGTCAGTGCTGAACGTGAGAGCAGGCCAGTTGGGATTTGCAAGGACTCGCTGTCTTTTTTGGATATTATTAGCATCAGCCGTTTGGATAATTTGCGATTAATCTCCGGTGCAGCAGCACCTTCAAATAGCTGTTCCTCCAAACGGTGATTCTGATCCCTCCTCAGTGTCAGTCACAAAGAATTCTCATCAGATTCAGCCTCCCAATCCTGACCTCGCAATCCGAAGGTCATCAGTTTCAGATCCCGAACCCGACCCACAGACCCCAAAGGTGTAGCACTGTCAGCGTGCAGCGCCGTGGGAGGGTCAGCGCCGTGGGAGCGGGGGCTGAGGGAGGGTCAGTGCTGAGGGAGCGGGGGCTGTGGGAGGGTCAGGGCTGAGGGAGCGGGTGCTGTGGGAGGGTCAGTGCTGTGGGAGCGGGCGCTGTGGGAGGGTCAGTGCCGAGGGAGCGGGCGCTGTGGGAGGGTCAGTGCCGAGGGAGCGGGCGCTGTGGGAGGGTCAGTGCCGAGGGAGCGGGCGCTGTGGGAGGGTCAGTGCCGAGGGAGCGGGCGCTGTGGGAGGGTCAGTGCCGAGGGAGCGGGGGCTGTGGGAGGGTCAGTGCCGAGGGAGCGGGGGCTGTGGGAGGGTCAGTGCTGAGGGAGCGGGGGCTGTGGGAGGGTTGTGGTCTCTGTGTCCCTGTCCTGATCACTGATGTACCCCTTTCCCCCCCCCCCCCCTCATTACCAGGTGAAGGAACAGGAGACCGAAACTGTTCGTGTGACTCTAACCCGCACCGAGACCGAGAGGGACCAACAGGAACAGACCATCGCCAAACTGCGCCAGGTATCACAGCGACCCCCCCCCCCCCCCCCCCCCCACTCCCACAGCGGCCCCCTCCCCAGGTCACCCCTCCCCTCTCTGTCAGTGTTCCCCCACATTCCGGTGCCTGACTAGGCATTGGGTCAGGAGGCCATTCAGCACCTCCTCCTCCAGCCTGTTACACAGGGACAGGAGGCCATTCAGCCCCTCCTCCTCCAGCCTGTTACACAGGAACAGGAGGCCATTCAGCCCCCCCTCCTCCTCCAGCCTGTTACACAGGGACAGGAGGCCATTCAGCCCCTCCTCCTCCAGCCTGTTACACAGGGACAGGAGGCCATTCAGCCCCTCCTCCTCCAGCCTGTTACACAGGAACAGGAGGCCATTCAGCCCCCCCTCCTCCTCCAGCCTGTTACACAGGGACAGGAGGCCATTCAGCCCCTCCTCCTCCAGCCTGTTACACAGGGACAGGAGGCCATTCAGCCCCTCCTCCTCCAGCCTGTTACACAGGGACAGGAGGCCATTCAGCCCCCCCTCCTCCTCCAGCCTGTTACACAGGGACAGGAGGCCATTCAGCCCCCCCTCCTCCAGCCTGTTACACAGGGACAGGAGGCCATTCAGCCCCTCCACCTCCAGCCTGTTACACAGGGACAGGAGGCCATTCAGCCCCAGGTGGGTGGGTGATAATATCCAGAGCGTGACTCCCTCCTCTCTCCCCCCGTCCCCGAACAGGAGATCAAGGATACGGTGGATGGACAGAGAATCCTGGAGAAAAAGGGCAGCTCAGCGGTGAGTCAAACAGCGTCGCGGGCTCTCACTCCCTCTCTGAGGGTGTCCCCTTGCAGGAGGGGAGCATTCCCCTGGGAGTGGGATCTTCCTGTGCAGGGAGTGGGGCTTCTTCCTCTGGGTTTCTTCTCCCTGCGGCTCACTCCCAAGGCCGTCACTTGTGGCTCATCACACCGTTGGCCAAGCTCAGGGACATGATGGGATACCCCCTGCTTGCTTGGATGGTGGGAGGGGGTGGATCTTACAACACTCGAGAAGCTTCCCGCCCCCCCACACTCGATTGAAACGCTGATCCCCCACCTTCAGCACTCCCTCCCTCCACCCCCCCGAGGTAGCTGGGCTCATTAGGAATGCTCGGCTGAGCTCCAACACTCCCTCCCTCCCCTTCCGAGGTAGCTGGGCTCATTAGGAATGCTCGGCTGAGCTCCAACACTCCCTCCCTCCACCCCCCCCCAAGGTAGCTGGGCTCATTAGGAATGCCTGGCTGAGCTCCAACACTCACTCCCTCCACTTCACCTCTTTACTCACACCCCCATTTCCTCTGCTGAACGTTGGTGTGGAAGGTGAAAGGATTCAGGAAAGGGTTTGAGCTACAGGGAGAGGCTGGATAGGCCGGGGCTGTTTTCCCCGGAGCGTCGGAGGCTGAGGGTGACCTTATAGAGGTTTATAAAATCCTGAGGGGGGGGGGGGACATGGATAGGGTAAATAGGCAAAGTCTTTTCCCCCTGGGGTGGGGGAGCCCAGAACTAGAGGGGGGTAGGTTTAAGGTGAGAGGGGGGGAAGGGAGCTGAAGGGTAACGTTTCCCCCCAGAGGGTGGTGCGTGTGGGGAACGAGCTGCCAGAGGAAGTGGTGGGGGCTGGTACAATGACAACATTTAAAAGGATGGGGTGGGGGGGACATGGATAGGAAGGGTTTAGAGGGAGATGGGGCCAAGTGCTGGGGAACGGGGACTGGGTTAGGTTAGGATATCTGGGTCAGCACGGAGTTGGGCCGAAGGGTCTCGGATCCCATTGGGGCCTCCGTCCAACTCCATCTCAGAAACGTTCGGTGTCTCGGCCGCGGGGGTCACCGCCTGTGGTCAGGAATTCCCCCGGACCCCACCCTCCCCGCCCCCTCCTCCCCCAGCCTCCCAACCTGTCTCCTTAAGACCGAGACCCCCCCCCCCCAAACCCCTCCCGGTCACCTGGGGACACCCTCCCAGGGTCTAAAACCCCCCCCCTCCCCCTCCACCCCCAGGGTCCTGTCACACACCGAGCCTCCCTCTCTGTGGTGGGTCGGGGAGCGGTGAGGGTGCCTGGGAGGGGAGGGGGTTGTGGGGGTTTGACAGACATCTTCTAACCTCCCCCCCTCCCCCCCCCTCCCCTCGCTATCGCTGCAGCTGAAGGAGCTGAAGAAGCAGCTACAGTTGGAACGGAAGAGAGCGGACAAACTACAGGAGAGACTCCAGGAGATCCTCACCAACAGCAAGACCCGCACGGGTAAGGAGCACCGGGAAGGGGGGGGGGGGGTCGGTGGGGTCAACAGGGAGGGGCTGGGTCAGCGGGGAGAGCGGCCGATTCAGGGGCTGCTGAAGGAAGGGGTTAACCCCACTCTGGGATAGGACTGGACCCCAGGGACGCGGAGAGCCCCCTCACCCGCCCTCTCTCCTGCCCTCTCTCACTCACTCACTCACTCTCACACTCCATCCCCTCCTACACCCCCTCCCTATCCCCGTCCCCCTCCTCCAGCCCCTACACCCCCTCCCTATCCCCGTCCCCCTCCTCCAGCCCCTACACCCCCTCCCTATCCCCGTCCCCCTCCTCCAGCCCCTACACCCCCTCCCTATCCCCGTCCCCCTCCTCCTGCCCCTACACCCCCTCCCTATCTCTGTCCCCTCCTCCTGCCCCTACACCCCCTCCCTATCTCTGTCCCCTCCTCCAGCCCCTACACCCCCTCCCTATCTCCATCACCACCTCCAGCTCCTACACCCTCTCCCTGTCCCTCCCTGCTCCATGCCCCTGTCCCTCCCTGCTCCATGCCCCTGTCCCTCCCCGCTGCCTGTCCCTGCTCTGTCCCTCCCAGCTCCCTGCTCTGTCCCTCCCAGCTCCCTGTACTGATGCCGTGTGTCCCTCTGCAGGTCTGGAGGATTTGGTGATTGCCGAAATCAGTTCACCGACCCGTGCCCAGACCGGCGATGGGAGCAGTGTCTCCTCGTACAGTTACCGTGAGGCCATGAAGGAAGGTACCTCGAGTACCAAGGTAAGGGTCAGGGCTCGCTGTTCTCCCTGAGAAACCAGGGCTAACCCGGTAAGTCAGCCAACTGTGGCTGCAGTTAGGCGGACTCCATCGCTCAGTCACTCCCACCCTGGGCCCTGCCACTGTATCCAAGTCTCTGGCACATCAAAACCTCGTGTGGAGTGGAGTCGATGGGCCGAATAGCCTTACTTCCACTCCTATGTCTTATGGTGTACCATCTCTGGGTGGGCACTGTGACCCCTGGACTATCGGGTGGATTTGAAAACTGGGCGCTTCTGGGCACAGTGTGTCTCGCTCTCTTGCTCCCACCCCCCCCGTCTCTCTCTCTCTGTCTCTCTCTGTCTCTCGCGCTCCCTCTCACTCCCTTCCCGCTGCTCGTTGTTTCTCTCGCTCCTTCTCTCTCTCTCTGTCGCTCCCTCTCTCTCTCTCTCTCTCTCTCTGTGTCGCTCCCTCTCTCTCTCTCTGTGTCGCTCTCTCTCTCTCTCTCTCTCTCTCTCTGTCGCGCTCTCTCTCTGTCGCTCCCTCTCTCTCTCTCTGTCGCTCCCTCTCTCTCCCCCTCCCTTTCTTGCTCTCGCTCCCCCACTCTTTCTCGCACCCCCTCTCTCCCTCCCCATCCTCCCCTCTCTCTCTCTTGCTCTCCCTCCCCTCTATCGCTCCCTCTCCCTCTCTTGTTCCCCCTCTCTGTCTCCTGCTGTCACCCTGCCTAACTGACCCTGCCTGTAACACGGTCTCCTGTTCTCCAGTCTAACACAGGGAGCCCACAGTCCCAGCGACCCGCTGACCTCTCCGATGATGAGATCTCCGACCTGTTCCAGAGACTAGCCGACATTCAACAGGAGAAGTGGACATTGGAGGAAAGGGTGAGAGGGAGTGCTGTACTGTCCAGTAATATAACCCCCCGCTCTCCCGTACCCTGGGTTACTGTCCAGTAATATAACCCCCCGCTCTCCCGTACCCTGGGTTACTGTCCAGTAATATAACCCCCCGCTCTCCCGTACCCTGGGTTACTGTCCAGTTATATAACCCCCCGCTCTCCCGTACCCTGGATTACTGTCCAGTAATATAACCCCCCGCTCTCCCGTACCCTGGATTACTGTCCAGTAATATAACCCCCCGCTCTCCCGTACCCTGGGTTACTGTCCAGTAATATAACCCCCCGCTCTCCCGTACCCTGGGTTACTGTCCAGTAATATAACCCCCCGCTCTCCCGTACCCTGGATTACTGTCCAGTAATATAACCCCCCGCTCTCCCGTACCCTGGGTTACTGTCCAGTAATATAACCCCCCGCTCTCCCGTACCCTGGGTTACTGTCCAGTAATATAACCCCCCGCTTTCCCGTACCCTGGATTACTGTCCAGTAATATAACCCCCCGCTCTCCCGTACCCTGGGTTACTGCCCAGTAATATAACCCCCCCGCTCTCCCGTACCCTGGGTTACTGTCCAGTAATATAACCCCCCCGCTCTCCCGTACCCTGGGTTACTGCCCAGTAATATAACCCCCCCGCTCTCCCGTACCCTGGGTTACTGCCCAGTAATATAACCCCCCCGCTCTCCCGTACCCTGGGTTACTGCCCAGTAATATAACTCTCCCGTACCCTGGGTTACTGCCCAGTAATATAACCCCCCGCTCTCCCGTACCCTGGGTTACTGTCCAGTAATATAACCCCCCGCTCTCCCGTACCCTGGATTACTGTCCAGTAATATAACCCCCGCTTTCCCGTACCCTGGGTTACTGTCCAGTAATATAACCCCCGCTGTTATCTCCCCATGTATTTTGTGGATCAGTTCTGATTGAGGGAATGTCACTATGGTCATGACCTTCTGTGTCTCTGTCTCTCGTTTTGCTGTTTCTGTGTCTGTCTGTCTGTCTGTCTCTCTCTCCTCTCTCTACCCCCTGCCCCCCTCGCTCTTTCCTCTGGTCTGTATTTCCCACTCTCCGTCCATGCCGTCTCCCCCTCGCTCCCTGTATTCCCCCCCCCCCCCCCCCCCCCCCCGGTCTGTATTTCCCAGGTGAAACATCTCGAGGTGAGTTGTGCGTCGATGGCTGAGGATCTGTGTAAGAAAAGCTCCATCATTGAGAGTTACGTGATGGACAGCCGCATCGGTGAGTGGGCCGGCCATACCGTCCCCAGCTTCAGCCCCGTCCACACCCTCCCCAAACCCCTCCACATCGGCCCCAGGTGGAGAGGCAGCAACACCCCCTCCCCTATTTCTCATGCACGCTCACGCTCACACACGCATGATTACTCTCTCTCTCGCGCACACTCACTCTCGCACTCAGACACACACGCACACACACACTCCTCGCTCGCGCACACTCTCACGTGCGCACTCTCACACCCATGCTTTCTCTCATACCCACACTCGCGCACGCACTCAGACATGCACACTCACGTACACAGATGCACGGACTCACGCACGCACTCACACACTCGCGCGCGCGCACTGACCCGCACACTATCACGCACGCACTCAGATACGCACACTTTCACGCGCACGCACTCTCGCATGCGCTCAGACATGCACGCTTTCACGCGCGCGCGCGCAGACACGCACACTTTCGCGCGCGCAGACACGCACACTTTCGCGCGCGCAGACACGCACACTTTCGCGCGCGCAGACACGCACACTTTCGCGCGCGCAGACACGCACACTTTCGCGCGCGCAGACACGCACACTTTCGCGCGCGCAGACACGCACACTTCCGCGCGCGCAGACACGCACACTTTCGCGCGCGCAGACACGCACACTTTCGCGCGCGCGCACTCAGACACACGTGCACACAGACATGCACACTTTCACGCGCACTGTGTGCGCGTGAAAGTGTGCGTGTCTCAGTGTGTGCACGTGAGTGTGTCTGAGTGCGTGCGCGTGAAAGTGTGCGTGTCTGAGTGCGCGTCAGAGTGCGTGCGCGTGAAAGTGTGCGTGTCTCAGTGTGTGCACGTGAGTGTGTCTGAGTGCGCGTGTGAAAGTGTGCGTGTCTGAGTGCGTGCGCGTGAAAGTGTGCGTGTCTGAGTGCGCGTGAAAGTGTGCGTGTCTCAGTGTGTGCACGTGAGTGTGTCTGAGTGCGCGTGTGAAAATGTGCGTGTCTGAGTGCGCGTCAGAGTGCGTGCGCGTGAAAGTGTGCGTGTCTCAGTGTGTGCACGTGAGTGTGTCTGAGTGCGCGTGTGAAAGTGTGCGTGTCTGAGTGCGTGCGCGTGAAAGTGTGCGTGTCTGAGTGCGCGTCAGAGTGCGTGCGCGTGAAAGTATGCGTGTCTCAGTGTGTGCACGTGAGTGTGTCTGAGTGCGCGTGTGAAAGTGTGCGTGTCTGAGTGCGTGCGCGTGAAAGTGTGCGTGTCTGAGTGCGCGTGAAAGTGTGCGTGTCTCAGTGTGTGCACGTGAGTGTGTCTGAGTGCGCGTGTGAAAGTGTGCGTGTCTGAGTGCGTGCGCGTGAAAGTGTGCGTGTCTGAGTGCGCGTCAGAGTGCGTGCGCGTGAAAGTGTGCGTGTCTCAGTGTGTGCACGTGAGTGTGTCTGAGTGCGCGTGTGAAAGTGTGCGTGTCTGAGTGCGTGCGCGTGAAAGTGTGCGTGTCTGAGTGCGCGTGTGAAAATGTGCGTGTCTGAGTGCGTGCGCGTGAAAGTGTGCGTGTCTGAGTGCGCGTCAGAGTGCGTGCGCGTGAAAGTGTGCGTGTCTCAGTGTGTGCACGTGAGTGTGTCTGAGTGCGCGTGTGAAAATGTGCGTGTCTGAGTGCGCGTGAAAGTGTGCATGTCTCAGACACGCACATTTTCACACGCACTCTCAGACACACTCTCACGTGCACACACTGAGACACGCACACTTTCACGCGCACGCACTCTGACACGCACTCTGACACGCACACTTTCACGCGCACTCAGACATGCACACTTTCACGCGCACTCAGACATGCACACTTTCACACGCACTCAGACATGCACACTTTCACGCGCACTCTGACACGCACACTTTCACGCGCACTCTGACACGCACACTTTCACGCGCACTCTGACACGCACACTTTCACGCACGCGCACTCTGACACGCACATTTTCACACGCACTCTCAGACACACTCTCACGTGCACACACTGAGACACTCACACTTTCACGCGCACGCACTCTGACACGCACACACTCTCGTGCACAGTCTCACATGCCTGCGCGCCCATATGCGCACTCGCACACATGCACGTTCTCACATACGCGCTCTCTGTCTCTCACGCATCTCTGCAACCCAGGAATGCTTAGGGAGCACCACCTCCTCCCCTCCACCCCCTCAGCAGGAGCCCACTGAGACGCTACGAGGGCTTCCACATCCAAATAGCCAGTCTGG